>NC_133770.1:216113991-216120690 GCF_003597395.2 Chelonoidis abingdonii
TCTGGGAGGAGTACAGAAATCGATATAAAGTGCTCTTTATATCGATATAAAGAGCGTTGTAGTGTGGACGGGTACAGCGTTAAATCGATTTAACGCTGTTTAAATCGATTTAAACGCGTAGTGTAGACCAGGCCTATGTCCCAAATATCAGGCATAGGCAAGCCAGATACCCTCTTATTTTTTCTGATATGAACAAAAGATCATGCTGATTTTGTGGCACATTTTAAATCAGATAATTGGGGGAAACCCAATGCAGAATTTAATAAGGGAGCACTTGGACAAAATATGTTAATAGATACGGGTGGTGCATTTTCTTTAGTTAGTACTAAAACAAATTTATTTGGACCCCCCAGTAATAAAAAAAAGTTGCAAGGATTTAATGAAACAAAGAGTAAGGTGCCATTCGGCCCTCCAGTTTTCTTTCAGCTAGGAACAAAACAAGGAAGGGAACTATTTGGTTAAATAAATCTGGATGGAGATGGAATAATAGGTATAGATATATTTAAAAACTTTAATAATAGATTTGGTAAATAAAGTATTATGAGAAATGCCTCTTGATAAAACAAAGGTTTTAGGCCAACCAAATCTTACTGAAACAGAATACATGTTAGCTCCCTTAAGGTGCTGAGGAAACAGAATGGCCCAACTGGCCAGCAGAAGTACTAGAAATTGCAAAGAAGCTTAAAGAAGTTTGGGCCACTGTGACGACTCACCAGTGCGGCGCCTCCTGCTGATCATCCAGGGAATTAGCCCTTTTCAGCCTGGAGCACCCTCTGTGGGCCAGTGTCTCACCTGCTGCTGGCCCTATGTCCTTCCCAGATCCCAGTGTCCTTTGCGCAGGGTTCTGCCCACCACAGTACCCCCTCTCTCTGGGTCTCCCCTCCCAGGGGAACCTCAGACTCCTATCTCCACCTTGCCTCAGTGGCTACTGCCAGTCATCATTGAGCCCCCGCTTCCTGGGGCAGACTGCAGTCTATAAACCACTCATCATCGGCAAGGGGGGTTGACCAGCTGCCTCTGCCTATTCCTGGGCTGCCCCTCTGCAGCCCTAGTACGCTTTGGTGCACCCTTAACTCTGTCTGCAGCCTGGGGCTTTGCTAGGCTGGAGCTCCCCAGCTCCCTCTGCCCTTCCCCAGCACTGCTCCACCCTAGGTACCTTCCTCAGCTTCCCAGGCAGCCAGGTCTTTCTCTCCTAAAAAGCTAGAGAGAGAATGTCTCTGTCTCTGCCTCTCAGCCCTTTTATAGGGCCAGCTGTGGTCTGATTGGGATGTGGCCCCACCTGTGGCTGCTTCCCCCAGTGAGCCCAGCTTTTCCCCTGCCACATCCTCTCCCAGGGCTGTTTTCAGCCCTTCAGGGCAGGAGCGGGGTGACCATCCCGCTACAGCCACCAGTAAAGTAGAATGTGGGAAAATTAAAGCAGAATATTTAATTACTGGACCTGATCCCCCACACCAAAAGCAGTATAAGTATCCCAAAGAAGCAGAACTAGTCTAATGAAAACTATTCAAGGGCTCTTGGAGCAAAGAGTCAGAATAGAACAGCAAAGTACAAATAATGAAGCCATTTGGCCAATTCTGAAATCAGATGGTAAAACCTGGAGGTTAACCATTGATTTCAGACCACTCAACAAAGTAACTCCAATGACTGCTCCAGTGGTAGCTAAATATCCAGAAGTAATAGCCTGTGTTATGGGAGGAGCTCAATGGTTTATGGTTCTAGATTGGACAAATATGTTCTTTACTATACCTTTACATCAAGATTCTTGGTATAAATTTGAATTTACGTTTCAAGGACAGCACCACCAGAACTCCATCAGAACTCCACAGGTTTTCCATAATAGTCCTGCTGTCTGTCATATGCATGTGATTAAGATGTGGGACAAAATGCCCAATAAGGATAACATCATATCATCTACATATATCCTTATTAGTACTAAAACTAAGAAAGAAAATCTAGAGATATTAAATCAGATTCTATAGAAAATAAAGGAAATAGGGTTCAAAGTTAGCCCAGAAAAGGCCCAGAAATGTCAGCAACAAGTAAATTACTTAGGAGTAACATTGGGGCAGGAAGGACGGTCATCAGATAAGAAAAGGGTGGAATTACTGCAAAAATTACCAGCCGCCACAGATATATCAACTTTAAGGTCATTGCTAGGAATGATAAATTTCTTGAGGGGCTTTATAGAAAATTATGAAAAAGAAAAAGCCAGTCTGCTCTGTAAGTTATTAAATGAAGGTAATAAGTGGGAATGGGGACTGGAACAGCAGAAAGCTTTAACTCAACTTAAATAGGCATTAGCATGAGCCCCAGCCTTAGCATACCCAAATGTAGGACAACCTTTTGTACTTCAACTAACAACTACCAGTACTAGAATGAATGCAGTTGTACAGGTCTTTGGCCAGGACATACGCTTCTAAAATCTTAAATGGGGCAGAACAAGGGCTCACATCTTGTGAAAAGGAGGTGTCAGGCTTAGTTTGGGCTTTGCAACATTGGGAATATTTAGTAGGATTGTCCCCAGTGCTCCTAAAAACATCCCATTCACCTGTAAAATATGTGTTAACAGGAATAAATAATAATGGGCATGTCTCTAGTCCCAGAGTACCAAAATGGACACTAGCCTTGCTGAATAAAAATGTGAGCATGGAAAAAGTTCCATGTTTATCTCAAGTCCCCTACAGATTCATAGACTCTAGGACTGGAAGGGACCTCAAGAGGTCATTGAGTCCAGTCCCCTGCCCTCATGGCAGGACTAAATACTGTCTAGATCATCCCTGATAGACATTTATCTAACCTACTCTTAAATATCTGCAGAGATGGAGATTCCACAACCTCCCTAGGCAATTTATTCCAGTGTTTAACTACCTGACAGTTAGACTTTTCCCTAATGTCCAACCTAAATCTACCCTTGCTGCAGTTTAACCCCATAGCTTCTGTCAATTATCGGGCTAAGTGAACAAGTTTCTCCTCCTCCCCATGATACACCCCTTGTAGATTCCTGAAAATTGCTTCATGTCCCCTCTCAGTCTTCCTTCTCAACTAAATAAACCCATTCTTCAGCCTTCCTTCGTATGTCATGTTCTCAAACCCATTAATCCATTTGTTGCTCATCTCTGGACCCTCTCAAGGTTTCTTCCCATCTTTCTTGAAATGTGTGCCCAAAACTGGACACAATACTCAGTTGAGCCTAACCAGCCACAGAGTAGAGCGAAACGAATTGACTTCTCGTGTCTTGTTTATGCTATAACCTGAGAGAACAGCATAAGTGCCCTTATCGAAATTCCTCCTGAATGACCTATATTTTTCTAAGGTGACCCAATACTAATGAAATATAGAAAATGTTAGATGTATTTTGGTTATAGAAGGGTCCATTTATTATGAGAAGGAATAACAATATATTATATGCAGCAGTAAGAATATCCAGTGAGAAGGGTTTTAAAGGACAAGCCTTCCACATTCAGCACAAGCTCTGTAATATTGCTGTGCAGTAGCATGGAAATTATGCCCAATGATTAGACTGGGGCTAATTTTCACTCTGATATTAAACAGAGATAGATGGTACCTCAGTGGGAAAAGAGGGAATAAGATCAGCAATGCAACCCATTGCAACATGCTGAAATTTACCTTACTTAGGGAATTTAGCACAGAAAACACCAGCCGTATCGATGGGCAAGTAAAGCTCATAGGAAACATGCTAAAGGGGTTCAGGGAACAGCAAGGCAGATGAATGCTAGGAGAAGCAGGGAGAGGATCGTATCAACACATTCCAATCAGCCCCAATAACTAAGAGGAGAAGAAGAAAAGATCATAGAACAAATTGAATTAGTAGCATTACAGAGAAGGATCCTGAGGATAATAAATTAAGTGTAGGAAAGAAACATAACAGAGATGAAAATTTAAGGCTAGATAGACAGGACTGATGTTATCTACGAAAACGGAAGATGATATTCTATGTGGTTGGTTCTAACAGAAATCAGATCTGAAACGATATGCTTCATGTTCATGTAATGGACATTGGGAATAGATAAAACTCTTTCTAGGCACAAATGCGGATGTGGCCAAATTAGAGCAGATATAGAACAATACATATATCAATTATATGCTGAGGTACAACTGCCTTTGCTCAAACCCTTCAGATAAGACTCACTCTACAAGATCTTCACCAAGCATTCTCAAACTGTAGATACCTCACAAGAAATAAGAAACAAATCACAGAGGCCAACATGTATCCAGAAGCCTCCTGCTGCAAGACAGCCCAGAAAAGAAAGACCAACAGAACTCCACTGCATCACCAACAGTCCTCAGCTAAACCACGCAGGCCTGGAGGCTGGCCAGTCCTCACCCACAGACAGACCTGCCAACCTTAAGCATATTCTTCCACAAACCACACACCACACATAGTAACTCTAACTCAGAACCATCCCATGCAACAACGCTTGTGCCATCTCTGCCCCAATATATACACCAGTGACACTATCACAGGACCCCTAAAACCAGATCAGCCATACATCACCGGTTTCATTCCACTGCACATCCACCATGTAATATACGCCATCATTGCCAGCATGCACCTTTCTAGTACATTGGCCAATCTGGACAATCCCTATCTAAAAGGATAAATGGATGCAAGTCAGTATTAGGAAATGGCAATAACAAAAACTTGTAGGAGAACACTTCAAACCTCTCTGACACACAATAGCAGATTTAAAGGAACCATCCTGCAGCAAAAAACTTTCAGGACCAGACTCAAAGAGAAACTGCTGAACTCAGTTCATTTGTAAGATTTGACACCATCAGCTCAGGATTATAACAGAAACACTGTGACTGCTAGCCAACTAACAAACAGTTTCTCCTCCCTTGTACTTCAAACTCAACTGTAGAAGAGGGCTTATTCCTCCCTGACTGAGCTAACCTCATTATCTCTGACTGATTCTTACCTGCATTGATATCTGCCTCTGAAAGAATTCTCACTACAGGTTGATTGAAAGTGGGTATCACCCACGAAAGCTTACTGCTCCAATACGTCTGTTAATCTATAAGGTGCCACAGGATTTTTTGTCGCTTTTTACAGATCCAGATAACATGGACCCTCTGTATACTCACATATATAATTGTTACCTGTGAGCTAATAATGCATACTTAAAATAGTAAAAAACATTAGGGCACCAAAAGATAGAGGTCCGTTGGGCCAGATTACAAATTATTATATGCGTGAACACTGCAGAACTGCAATGGAAATGGGCTGTGAGTTGCAAACATTTTGTTTACAATTGACCATCCAACAGCACGGCCCCGCGCAGCTCCCAGTGCCTGGCTTCACTGTTCCTGGCATGGAAGCTCCGAAGCGCATGCCACAGGAGAGATAGAACTCAGATCGATTGATCCACACTTTTACAGAGTAAATGTCAAGCTTTTGCATGCAAAACAAAAGCTGCAGATAGTGGACATCCACAAATTCAGGACAAGTAGAGAAATGAACAAAATAACAACAGACCTAAGAAAAGTAGTAAATCAACAGGTACATTAGGATTCAAAAACTTGCTTTTTAATATTTAATGGCCTATCAGAAGAACGTTATAGCATCACTGGACGTAACTCCATTTAAAGCCATGATGGCGAAACATGAGATTCCAAAGCGAATGGTGGTATTAATGCCTCCCAAAGATGAATTGCAACTAGAGTATTAACTGATCAATGGAGCAACAATTGGTTAAAATCCACTGCTGACACACATAAGCAGGTGCAATTGTACTGACGAAACATCCAACAAATGATAAGAAAAAGATGTGACCCAATCTTATACCACAAGACTGAAAAATATATATGGTATGTATGATAAGTTAAAGAAAAGATCATTTGCTCAGTCCAAATAAGGATTAGAGACCTAGTAAGAACAGTTAAAAGCTAGTCTCATGTATATCATAGATACCAACAAGGAAAAATGAAAAGTGTCAAATGTTCCATTTCATCCGCAATTGAAAAGGTGAAGAGAATCAAAATACTATAATATCTCTCTTATAAAAAGAATAGAATAAAAAGAATGCACAGAAGAATTCAAAAAGAATATGGATGAGAGTATGTTTGAATTTTCAAATACAGAACAATACCAATGAGCTTCTTTGAAAGTCTACCAGTATAGAAATCTTAACTCAAATCCAACAATTAAAACAAAACACTGACAAGTCAGTGGTGAACAACCACCTCAAGTTATACTATCATTGTGGAAAGACCCAGCATGGATATAAATACAGACAAAGGAAATTCAACAGTTATATTACTTAATCACAGGACTACATAATTCTCTCTATATAAAAGATACAATTACAAAGACTTCCCAGGTATACTTCTCCAGAAAAACAGCATTTTATTTTAATATATCAGAGTGTTCCACGCTATTCTGGCTATATATATGTCATTGAATCATGAAACTTTTTGGGGTGTAATATGGACTTGAATAGATATTCTCAAGGTGCTTACTTAATAATCTTTGTGAATAATAACCGTACATTAGAAAAGATCAATATAATTGTATCAAAGCTTTTTTCAAAAGGGAAATATGTGTTAATAATAACAATAATAAAATATGTGTTGATTTTTTTTAATTATATAATATAGAAAAGCAGACAGAAAAGAAAGAAAGAGTGAGAAAGAAGAATAGTATGTATGGCAGGTATGAGTGTTTGAATCGCATCTTGT
>NC_133770.1:216120715-216148896 GCF_003597395.2 Chelonoidis abingdonii
TAACCATTGATTTCAGACCACTCAACAAAGTACTTCCAAATGACTTGCTCCAGTGGTAGCAAATATTCCAGAAGTAAAGCCTGTGTTATGGAGGAGCTAATGTGTTATGGTTCTAGATGGACAAATATGTTTCTTTAACTATTACCTTCACATCAAATGTTCTTGGTATAAATTTGAATTTACTTCAAGGACCGGCACACCAGGAACTCTCATCAGAAACTCCACAGGTTTCCATAATAGCTCTGCTGTCTGTCATATGCATTGATTAAGATGTGGACAAATGCCATAAGGATAACATTCATTATCATCTACATATTATCACTTATTAGTACTAAAACTAAGAAAGAAAATCTAGAGATATTAAATCAGATTCTATTAAAAATAAGAAATAGTGTTCAAAGTTAGTCCCAGAAGGCCCAGAAAGTCGACAACAGTAAATTACTTAGAGTAACATTGGGGCAGGACAGGCACGGTCATCAGATAGAAAAGGTGGAATTACTTGCAAAAAATTACCAGCCCGCCACAGATATATCAACTTAAGTCATTGCAGAATGATAAATTTCTTGAGGGCTATAGAAATTATGAAAAAGAAAAGCCAGGTCTCTCTGTAAGTTATTAAATGGAATGTAATAAGTGGGTAATGGGCGACTGGAACAGCAGAAGCTTAACTCAACTTAAATTAGCATTAGCATGAAGCCCCCAGCCCTTAGCATACCAATGTAGGAAACTTTGTGTACTTCAACTAACAACTCCAGTACTTAGAATGAATGCAGTGTGTACAGGTTTGCCGGACATACGCTTCTAACTGTTAAATGGGCAGAACAGCGCACATTCTTGTGAAAAGAGGTGTCTGTCAGGCTTTTTGGGCTTATTGCACATTGGAATTTAGTAGGATTGTCCCCATGCTCCTTAAAAACATCCATTCCACCTGTAAAATATGTGTTAAGGAATAAAATAAGGAAGGCATGTTCCTAGTCCCAGAAGTACCAAAATGGACACTAGCCTGCTGAATTAAAATGTGATGCATGGAAAAGTGTCCATTTTATCTCAAGTCCCCTACCAGATTCATAACCTAGGATGGAGGACCTCAAGAGGTCATTGATCCAGTCCCTGCCCTCATGGCAGGACTAAATACTTGTCTAGATCATTCCTGATAGACTTTATCTAACCTACTCTTAAATATCTGCAGAGATGGAGATCCACAACCTCCCTACATTTATTCCAGTGTTTAACTACCTGACAGATTAGAACTTTTTCCTAATGTCCAGCCTAAATCTCCCTTGCTGCAGTTTAAGCCCATTGCTTCTTGTTCTATCCTTAGAGGATAAGGTGAACAAATTTTCTCCCTCCTCCTGATGACACCCTTTTACACCTGAAAACTGCTATCATGTCCCCTCTCAGTCTTCTCTTTTCCAAACTAAACAAACCCAATTCTTTCAGCCTTCCTTCGTATGTCATGTTCTCAAGACCTTTAATCATTCTTGTTGCTCTTCTCTGGACCCTCTCCAATTTCTCCACATCTTTCTTGAAATGTGGTGCCCAGAACTGGACACAATACTTCAGTTGAGGCCTAACCAGCACAGAGTAGAGCGAAAGAATGACTTCTCGTGTCTTGTTTATGGCCTCATAACTGAAGGAGAACAGCATAAGTGTCCCTTATCAGAAATTCCTCCTGAAGGACCTATATTTTTCTAAGGTGGAGCAATACTAAATGAAATAATAGAAAATGTAGATGTATTTTGGTTAGTAGAAGGGTCCAGTTATTATGAGGAAGGAAAACAATATAATTGATATGCAGCAGTAAGAATATCCAGTGAGAAGGTTTTTAAAGGGACAATGCTTTCCACATTCAGCACAAGCTGCTGTAATTATTGCTGTGGCAGTAGCACTGGAAAATATGCCAATGGATAGGACTGTGGCTAATTTTCACTCTGATATTAAAAGCCATAGTAGATTGGATACCTCAGTGGGAAAAGAGGGGAATAAAATCAGCAGATGGCAAACCCATTGCACATGCTGAAAATTTACCTTACTTATGGGATTTAGCACAGCAAAAAACACAGCCTGTATTCATGGGCAAGGTAAAAGCTCATAGGAAAAATGCTAAAGGAGTTCAGTGGAACAGCAAGGCAGATGAATAGGCTAAGGGAGAAGTCAAGGAGAGAATCGTATGGCAACCACAGTTCCAATCAGCCCCAATAACTAAAGTAGAAGAAGAAAAGATAGAACAAATTGATTTAGTAGCATTACAGAGAAAGGATCCTGAGATAAAGAAATTAGTGTAGAAAGAAACATAACAGAGATGGAAAATTTGGCAGCATGAGACAGGAATGATGTTATCTACGAAAACGGAAGATAATATCTATGTGGTTGGTTCTAACAGAAATCAGATCTGAAACGATAGCTTCAGTTCATGATAATGGACATTTGGGAATAGATAAAACTCTTTCTAGGCTACAAATGGCAGGATGGTGGCCAAATATAAGAGCAGATATAGAACAATACATATATAATATATATGCTGAGGTACAACTGCCTTTGCTCCAACCCTTCAGATAGAGACCAACATCTACAAGATCTTCACCAAGCATTCTCAAAACTGTGATACCTGCACAAGGAAATAAGGAAACAAATCAGCAGAGCCAGACATGTATCCAGAAGCCTCCTGCTGCAAGACAAGCCCAAGAAAGAAACCAACAGAACTCCACTGGCCATCACCAACAGTCCTCAGCTGAAACCAACGCAGGCCTTGGGAGGCTGGCCAGTCCTCACCCACAGACAGCCTGCCAACCTTAAGCATATTCTTACCAGCAACCACACACCACACCATAGTAACTCTAACTCAGGAACCAATCCATGCAACAAACCTTGTTGCCATCTCTGCCCACATATTTACACCAGTGACACTATCACAGGACCTAAAACCAGATCAGCCATAACATCACCGGTTCATTCACCTGCACATCCACAGCCATGGATATACGTATGTTGCGCATGCACCTTTGCTACGTGACATTGGCCAAATGGACATCCTATCTCAGATAATGGATGCAAGTATATTGAGGAATGGCGATATACAAAACGTGTAGGGAGGACACCTTCAAGGGGTTCGACACCCAATGCGAATTTTAAGGAAGCCATCTGCAGCAAAAAACTTTCGGACCAGCTTCAAAAGAGACTGCTGACTTCAGTTCATTTTGTAAATTGTGTGACACATCAGCTTCAGGATTAACAGGATGTGGAATGCTAGCCAACTCAAAAGCAGTTTCTCCTCTTGGTATTAACTTCAATGTTAGAAGTGTCCTTCTTCCCTGCTGGGCTAACCTCAGGGGTTTAGCTCTAGCTGATTCTTACCTGTTATTTATATGCTGCATTCGCTGGGACGATTTCACTATGATAAAGTGGATATTCACCCACGAAAGCTTATGCTCCAATACGTCTGTTAGTCTATAAGGTGCCACAGGACTCTTTGTCGCTTTTTACAGATCCAGACTAACATGGCTACCCCTCTGATACTCTACATATATAATTGTTTACCCTGTGCAGCTAATAATGCAGATACTAAAATAGTAAAAGAACCATTAGGGCACCAAAAGATAGAGGGTCCTTGGGCCAGATTACAAATTGATTATATTGGTACACTTGCAAGAACTGCAAAGGGAAATGGGCTGGTGAGTTGCAAGACATTTTGTTTACATTGACCATCCACAGGCACGGCCCCCCGCAGCTCCCAGTGGCCGTGGTTCACTGTTCCTGGCCAATGGAAGCTCCGGGAAGCGGCAGGCCACAGGGAGATAGACTCAGATCATGGATCACACTTTACAGAGGAAATGTCAAGCTTTTGGCATCAAACAAAGATTGCATATAGCTGGACATCCACAAAGTTCAGGACAAGTAGAAAGAATGAACAAAACATTAACAACAGACCTAAGAAAAGTAGTAAATCAACAGGGTAAAGATTAGGATCAAAAACTGCTTTTAATATTAATGGCTATCAGAAGAACTATAGCATCACATGGAGTAACTCCATTTAAAGCCATGATTGGGCGAAACATGAGATTGCCAAAGCAATGGTGGGTGATTGGAATGCCTCCAGATGAATTGCAACCTAGAGTATTAACTGATCAATGGATGCAACAATTGTTAAAATCCACTGCTGAAACACATAAGCAGGTGGCAATTGTACTGACGGCAAACATCCAACAAATGGATAAGAAAATGTGACCAATCTTATACCCACAAGACTGGAAAATAGGTGATATGGTTATGTATGGATAAGTTAAAGAAAAGATCATTTGCTCAGTCCAATAAGGATAGGACCAGTAAGAACAGTTAATAAAGCTAGTCTCATGGTATATCAATTAGATATCCAACAAGGAAAAAGAAAAGTGTCAAAATGGTTCCATTCATCACAATTGAAAAGGTGAAAGGGAGAATCAAAATACTAATAATATCTCTCTTATAGGAAAAGAATAGAATAAAAAAGAATGCAACAGGAAGGAATTCAAAAAGAATATGGGATGAAAGAGTATGGTATGAATTTTCAAAATTCACAGAACAAGACCTCAATGACTTCTTTGAAAGTCTACCAGTTATAGAAACTATTAACTCAAATCCAACAATAAAACAATAACACTGACAAGTCAGGTGGTGGAACAACCACCTCAAGTTATAACATCATTGTGGAAAGACCAGCATGGAAGATATAAATACAGACAAAGGAAAAATTCAACAGTTATATTACTTAGATACAGGATCTACATATTCAGTGTTAAATAATATATACAATACAACAGACTTTCTCCCATATACTTCTCCAGAAACAGCAGAAATATAGGGAATAAGAAGAAAATTCTACAGAGTGTTCCACGCATAGTCGGCATAAGAAATGAAGACGTAAAGAACGTGCATTTTGGAATCATGAAACTTGGGGTAAATGGACTTTGAATAGTAGAAGTAGATATTCTCAAAGTGTTGCGATACTCAATAGATCTTGGAAAAAACATTCTGTGGACAATAGAATAATATAAGACTAAGCTTTTTTCAAAAGGGGAAATATGTGTAAAATAATAAAAATAATAAAATATGTGTGGTAATTTTTTGTTTAATTATTAAATTTAATAGAGAAAGAGACAAAGACAGAAAAAGAAAAGAAAGAGTGAGAAAGAAAGGAAAGGAAGCATGGCAGGAGAGTGGTTTGAGGATCTCCTGGAATCAAATGAACAAGAAATGATAGACTTAATAAATATGCCATAGAAGAAGAGGATAGTGGTATAAACAAACAGCCAGAGGAGGATAAGCAGATGCCACCCATGGTGATAGCCCAGCTGTTTTTGGACCCATCTGGAAGATCTTAACCCAATAAGAGTTAATCCAGCAGAGGCAGAAATGCTCTGTTACCTAGATACAGGGTCTAAGATTTCAATTTTAAACACAGCAATAGACTTTGACCTTGTGCAGTATGCCTCGGATGATATATATATATATATATATATATATGGTTATGGGAGCATTAGGAGGACAGACTCCAATTTCCCTAACCAGACCAATATCAATTAATGTAAGATTTTGACAATTGAATGATGGACCAGGGGGGCATGATCGTATGGAATAATCGGCACGGATATTATAGGAGTATTGGATTGACTGATGTGTGGAATAAAATATTATGGGATACCAATTAAAAGGAAAAAAATTCTTGTTAAAATAGGTAGTCCTAGTATTATTGTATTAAAACATTTGATTAGTCTATGTATTAGTAATAGTTTAATAATAATTAGAATAGTATAGTTATAGATAGGTAAAATAGTATAAGAATATTAGGTTATATATATATATTCATAAAGTTAACGGTTAATTTAAGAAAAGCCAGATGGTGGAAGATGCAGTTCTATTCATCCTGGCTCTACTGGATATTTGTGGCTACTGGATTCTGCTAATGGTGGTGCAAATTTGGATGTGAAGAAAGAAAAAATGATGATTCAATGGATCAAGTCTAATCAAATGGCTATTGCCAATAGTAATGTGGGGTGTTTCTTTACAATTCCAGAAATAAGTGCTAAACTCAGAATAGTAAAAGTTGTAGTGGGACCTATAAGGGTATAAATTTTATTGCACAAAATCACTTAGGCAAATGTTTATTACGGAAGATGCTCATAAATGTTTTCTTATATTCTCTCCAGATAAAGAAACCTTAGGTTCCCACAACCACCCCTCACCAGAGTCAACAAAATGTGATGGGCAGCTGAAGAAGGAAAAGGTACAATACGGGGAAAGGCAGTAAGAACTGGACAATGGCAAAGTGCACTAATAGACAAGATAGAAATACTCGCACATTCCAATAGTCTCTCGGTAGCACTAGAAAGAATAACTAGTACCCCTTCTGTAATTAAAATACCAACAAATAGCAACGTTCCAATAGTCTCTCGGTAGCACTAGAAAGAATAACTAGTATCCCTTCTGTAATTAAAATACCAACAAATAGCATCCAGGCAAAAGAAGAGAAAAATAATATTACAGTGATGTGTGAATGATCTTCAGACATCAGTAAGAAGAAATGGAGTTTGGTACATCAAACCAAAATATTAAATATGAAAGTGAGCCATACTAAGTGGATAAACCCATCTAATCCATGGGATAAAGGGAAATTTGTCTAAATTTCTGTCATATTAATTGGACAAAAATGTAAAAGGGTTTGGGTAAACAAGGAAGAAACATGGGCACATGTGTCAATAACATATCGACCACAACAAAATATGACAATTATAAATGATGGCCCAGGAAAAGATAAACCTATGCTATGGTACAAAGGGGAAGGGGTTTGTATATGGAACGACACAGGAGGAAGTAATTGTACACAAGTTTTAGGGAGAAGCTTTTCACATGCCTTCATAGCATGGCATGCCCCCAAATGGACAGAAGATGATCAAGAATTAATATTATTAAAATGGGCTCATAACAATGCTAGGATAAAAGATGCTTCATTTAATGTCATTATTCCACAGGGAGGAGTCAGCAGAATAAACATGCAGTGTGAAGTACAAGCAAAAAGTTATATTTAGAAATTAATTAAGCTCACAAGTACCCTGGTATGAACAAATGACAGGAGGTAGTGAATGTAAGGGAAACAGTACAGGCCAAGTTTTGTTTGTTTATTGGGGGTGATGGTAGTGTAATTATAACAAAAAGATGTGAAAGTGGAACATGATGAATTATTGGTCCTAATTTCAATTATACTTTTACTATGCTATGGATAGTCAAGCCTAAACAAATCCACATTGGTCCTTATGTAGTAAAGGAGGAAGTTAAAAAACAATTAATAATAGGTAATAGTAATTTAAAAAGGTAATAGTGAATTTAGCCCCTATGAACATTTCATCCATACAGCCACAATGTATTAAATATGTTGAACCCCCAGCTCCAGGAGGAGCAGGTACAGGACTTGGAGTACTAAATAGTATAGATGTATGGTTGTTGGCTAACAAGTTAAGCGCAATAGCACAGCACCTAGGAGCTTTGTCCAAGCCTTTAAAAACATCTTTAAATGACATAAGTACTAGTCATTACCTAGTAGCTAGCTTACTCCCTGGCTGGGAAAAATTACAAAAAACTGATCATTTAGCCATACTACATACAGTAGAGGTATTGCAAAGCAATTTATCCATGGCATTGGCTTGCATGCAAACACAGACTTGGACTAATGATGTGGTAAAAGATATTATAAGAAATGGGATAAGTGGAATCTTACCTTTAGAAATAAGAAGTATAATACAGAAACATGCCACTAGGGCTGAAAAAGAAGTAATATTCCTCACAGAAGATGGTGAATTTCACATACAATCCTCAACTAAATCAAATTACCACATTCATAGTCATAATGTCTAATGCCCAAACTGAATGGATATCTCTTATTGTAGCAGTAGGGTTAAATGTTAACAACAGCATAATGGGCCATAAGGCAAACCTTTACATGCAAAACTGTGGAACTTGAAGCTTGTATGGAAGAACCTGGAATTGGATATATTTGCAGTAGTGATGCAATCCAGCCATATGACGTATGTTTAAATGAGGAAAGGGGAAAATCATTATCAGTTAGGCCCTTTCCCATGTAATGGATCAGTCATTGTATATATTGGAAATAAATGTGTATGTGTTAGAAGTTGATGTAAATTGTTTAAAGTTAATCATTTCTTTGATGTAACTCATAACCCTTATTACAAACACATTTGTTTTTATATCACCTCCATGATTAGTTGCAATTTCAAATTCATGCTACCTGAAATTGGTAATAAGGAAATTAGGGATCAGTATCAAATATATAAAAAGATTGACTCAATAGCCTTGGGACTAAATATAAGTTTAGTTAAGCAATTAATGGATCATCCTGACATGCAAGTGAGGAGGTGTGGCCTCCATTACAGATTACGTGTGAGGGACAACCCCACAGTCTTACAGTCCTTCTTTTGGAACTTCACTTCTTTGCAAGTTGCAATAGGTGCAGTTCTCTGGTTAGGAAAATCTTGACAGCAAGAATGACCTGAGAAAGTCCAGCACAAATGTCCAGCTAGATTCTTACCCAGCTCCATTCCAGTGATGTAACAACAATGGAATCTGGCCCTCATTTTCTCTGCAGAGGATGTCTCAGGCATAGGGAGTCCCTAATGAGGATAAAAGCAGCATCGACAGCTCCTGTGCCATCTCTTCCCTCAGCTTCCAGTAGAGTGTGTGCCAAGGCAGTGCTGAAGTGCTCTGCTTTGATGGTCCTAAGTTGGTGAACTATCTATTAGCCATTATTGACAGCTGGTGCAGTTTAGAGCAGCCCCCAATATAACTGACTCCCTAACAGCCCCCCTGTCTGCTATACTGAGCAGGAATTTAGCACAGCAAAGTATCTGGCCCTGCATATCCAGAACAGCCTATGAGCAACCTGTTGTGGATAGTTAATGTTTCTGGTATATTTTATTCCAAGGTTTTCCATGACCAAACATTATTTCTAAAAAACAAAAATTGTGCATCTGATGATAATACGGGGTGTGTTAGCTTGAAGATGATCGATCTTATTTTGCGTGGAATTGAAATCAGACAACTAGCAAGAAAACAATGCCTAGTGTGGCACCCAGATACTATAGGCTAGTCAGTTTTTATGCTGAATGTATGTTCGAGACATATGGGTCTATAAACCCATGTTCATATCTAAAACCACAAAGTGAGAGAAAGAGACATGTTTTTAAGGGCAGAATTTAATATAAATTCCTCTTCCCTGATCTCATGCCATCAGGGCCAGCTCCAGGCACCAGCATTCCAAGCAGGTGCTTGAGGTGGCAGTCCGCAAGGGGCAGCAGTCCTTGTGTTTTTGCCCCCAAACAGCGCGCAGAATTGCCACCGCGGATGGGGGGGGGGGGCAGTCCGTGTGCCATTAGGGCGGCACGCGAGTTTCCACGGTGGCAGCAATTGGGCCGCAGCTTCTATGTTCAGCTGTCCGTGGGGGCACAACTTCTGTCTTCTGGCTGAAGACAGAAGCTGCCGCTTAATTGCTGCCACCGCGGAAACGCACGTGCCACCCTAAGGGCACATGGACTGCCCCCGCTGTCAGCAGCGGCAATTCAGTGCACTGCTTGGAGTGGCAAAAACAGTAGAGTTGGCCCTGCATGCCATGATCCTGTGAAAATTCTTACTCACACTTTTCTTCATCATATATTTGTGGTGACACTCTTAGCATCATGATCAGAAAGGGGTTAGACTGCTTTGTAAACTATTTGAGAGGATTAAAAAATGTGCAATCTAGCTGACTCACATATGGCCCATAGCCATATAAATACTTGCAAAATTGCTTCCTGCCTGTGCTCTAGTACCACTGACCACAGAGAAGCAGAAGGATAACAAAAGGTGATGTGGTGAGGGAAGCTCTTGCTAAATAACCTGCTACATTTTTAATTGCTGGTATAGAAAGAAAATGGTATGTTTTTAACATGTCTAGAAGAATAACTGTATTTGTAAAGAGTATAGCTTTAAGCCATGTATATTCAGTTTGTTTTCTGTCTGTGTCAGGGATCTTTAAAATTACTGAACAATTCAGACCTAGAGTAAGCAGGTGCAATTCCATTGGCAGCATTGAAGTTACACCCAAATTCCTCAGGTCTGCATTTGATCCAGTGTCATCCAGCATCACTTGGTCAGACTAGAAGGATATCCTTTGGCCTTTGTCTCAGTTAGCAATATACATTTTGCAGCACGGCTCACACATCATTATGCATTTTCATTTGAGTACAATAACGGGATTGACACTGTAAAGCAATTCCAGGAACTGTCTAGAATTAGACAAATACTAAATGTTCAGACAAAAAAAATAGTTTGGAAATAGCATGTATATCCATTAAATGAGGACATCCTGTGGTCGTTTAAGTTAATCTTATGAAAGATAAATATTCCTTTTAGATAGATTGAATAGTATGTTAGGTACATATTTTTCTGCTATTTCATGAACCACATAATTTGGTTAGTCATTACTTTTTCCTTCTCACATCATATCTAAAATGTATTAAAATATGAAGTTCTAACCAGTTAATGTTTTCTGAATGTATCTTTAAATCAATTCTAAAAATCCACTTCTACCGCATCACCTACAAAAAAATGTGTGTCTATTTAAAAAGCCAGAACACAACATTTGAACTATCAAGATGTATGCATGCCTACTATGAGGAACCAGGTAATTATATAGGGCCTGTGAACCTTCATTAGGAAGGTTAGTAAGGAAACACAGGGTCTGGTGTTTTCAAAATACTATTTTCATCCATGTCCTCTTATTTGGATTACATGGTTTTGCACTTCACCCAATGATTAACTGAGATTGGAGTATGGATGAATGAGTTGGCTGAAGAAGCTCAACCTAGATAAAACTAAAGTAAAGATGGGAACAACTAGAAAAAGTGGCAGAAGCACTATTAGTCTCTGACTGAGGGAGTTTGCCATTTGGTCTCCAGAGTTTTCCACTTAGAAGTGATTTTAGACCTCCAGCTGCTGTTAGATAATTATATTACTGCAGTAACCTGGTAAAGTTTCTAAAAAATGTGCATGTCAGGACGTGGTCATCTTTTCTTTTAGATATAGACCATGCCACTGTTATGCATGCCTTTGTTATGTCAAGATCAGATTATTGCCATACATTCTACATCAAGCTGTACTTTAAAACTATTCAGAGATTAAATGTGGTACAAAATGCAGCAGCTCATTTATTAAGCAGGGCACCTCCCAACACATATGTGACATAAGTGCTAAAAAGAGGTCTGCACTGGCTGCCTGTTGGTCTCCAGGTAGAGCTTAAGGTATTAATCATAACTCAAGAAATCCCTGACTACCTGAGAGTATCTTCAGCTCTATGACATGCTGCTCCAGTTGCATTCTGCAGAGATGTGCAAATTGGATTTCCCTTGTTATAAAAGAGGGAGCTGCCAACAGGGCATTCTCCACAAGGGCCCTATGCCTCTGGAACTTGTCCTCCCCTTTGATTCTGTACTGTATCCCTAATCCATGTCTTTCCTCAGCCTTCCTCTTCTGAGCACGCATCATATTCTCATTTGTCTGCTTTTAGACTCTGAATCTGTAATAAGCTTCCTTATGTGGAATCTTGTGCCTCCATGGACACCCACTGAAGTCAACGTGTATATATAGTTTCAGGGTTGGAGAATAATGGCCTATTTTTTCCTCTTACACTTTGTCAGCATCACTCCCTCTTTTATACTATATATATATATATACACACACAATATCATTTCTAGTTTCAGAGGATTGTCTCCCCTCCAGTCTTGTTATAAAGGCTTGTTCTGATCAGAATGGTTCTTTCATCATTCTTTCTTCCCAGTTAATTGTAAAGTTTGTGATCACTCCAGAAATTGTTAACCAATGCTCCTGAGGGAGTTAACCTGTAAATAATCACAGAATAGTAAAAACCTTTAGAGCAGCGGTTCTCAACCCATGGCTTGCAGGCTGCATGCGGCCCAGTTAGCACACAGTTGTGGCCCAGCTTAGCTGTGCGCTAAAGGCAGGTGACAGGGTTTACCAGGTTCCGAGCTGGCCGGCCCTGCAGGGTCGGGGGCCTGGGGTTCAGGGCAGCTGCCCGGCCCTGAAAACTCCAGGGTCCGGGGAAGCCATGCAGCGGGGCTCCAAGGCTCCGGGCTCACCCTGCGTGGCAGAGTCCAGGGCAGCCATGCGGCAGGGATCCGGGGCAGGCAGCTGCCCCACTCCACAGGGTCTGGGGCTTTTGGCCAGCCCCGTGATCTGTGGGGACCATATGCGGGGCAGTCAGCCCACTCTGTGTGGTGGGGTCCAGGGAAGCCACCTGTCCCCACAAGCTCCGGGTTCCAGGGCAGTCGCACGGTAGGAGTCTGGGGTGCAGGGTCCGGGGTCCAGAGTCCAGGGCTCTCAGCTGGCCCCACAAGCTCCAGGGGCCGGGGCAGCTGCCCAACCTGGTCCAGGACAACCACACGGTGGAGTCCGGGCAGTTGACCCGCCCTGCGTGGGGGAGTCCGGGGCTGCTGACCTGCCCTGGGAGCTCCTGGGGCAGCTGACCCACAGGGTCCAGGGCTGCCAGCTCACCCCACTGGGTCCAGGACAGCCACACGGGAGGGGTCTGGCCAGCCCTGCACAGCAGGGGCCCAGAGCAGGCAGCCAGATGGCCCTAAGCAGTGGGGGTTCAGGGTCAGGGTCCGAGCTGTCAATGCTCTGCCACCCAGCCCCTGCGGCCCAGGTAACATATTGTTGGACGCATATGCCAACCACAGTGTGTAATCAGTTGAGAACCACTGCTTTAGAGAGACAGGATCCATGGAGGCCAAATGTTCACAAAACCAACTTGGAAACATAGTAGTTTTGTGTGATCAGTGTTTCCCTCTAGTGGCAAGAAACATACTACATTGAGACCAGCTAAGGGAGCACTCTTTTAGCTGTGTTTTTGAAGCTGAAGGACCAGTACACTTATTGTGTTTTCCCTGTGAGGTAGCGGAAGTAGTCTGTGTGTTTTATCTTTGTGTCTGTCTGCAGCAAGTATATTCACTACCTCCTGCTGCAGTATCTTGATTTTTTTTAACAACTTATACTTTAGGTAACTTAACCAAAAAGTTAAGGTGCTCAGCAAACACTTAAACCTCTGCTGTGATAAAAATGATATTGCTAAATTTTCAGCTGTTGTCATATGAATGCCCCAACATTCGTGTATTGTAAATGTTATTTCTCTGGACACGGGGTCTAAAGTATCTCAACATGCATATGTGAACATTTTCCAATCAGTGACTGTTGTGACCTGCTGTGCTGAAGTTTGCTGGACAGTCTGCCCATGTTATTTGTGAGTGAGATGTACCACTAGTCGCAGGTACTCCCTGGTTTGCCATTTGTTGTCACTAAGGTATGAGAAAAATCTCCTGGAACCCCATCTATTTGAAGCCCTACAATTTACAATCATGAAATTACTAGGATCAAAACTAAATTCAGCAAATTGTTCCACCCTTACCAGCGCACTTCTTTAGTCTGTTTCAAGGCACCTAATTCCAAATCTTTTTGCACAGTGACCTTATTTGCTGGGAATAAGATATGTAGTGCAAATCTAGAATGATTGTGTTCAGTATTTAGCTTCTCTTCTCTTTTCAGGAAAAGTGTGTTATAAAACATACTATATAAGTAGATGTAAAAAACTTAATACAAATGTAAGCCTCCTGAACTCCCTTTTCCCTTAGACTTCCTTTCCATGGGACCTTACCTCCCATTTCTCCTATTCTGTTAAAGTCTACATTTTTGGAGTCCATTGTCCTTATTTTACTGCTGTCACTCCTTTTTTTCTTAGAATCATGAAGCCTATCATTTCATAATAATTTTTGCCCAAATTGCCTTCCACCTTCAAATTTGCAACCAGTTCCTCCCTGTTAGTCAAAATCAAATCTAAAATGGCTGTCCTTTGGTAAATGGCAACATATTGAATAGGAAATTGCAGGGATCTTTTTACTTCTGGTCACATTAGAACATTCATTAACACTCCTGAAGAGGTGGTAAACATCAGGTTTATTAAATTTGCTATTTGCCGATTAACTTAATTTAAGAGATGTTGCAAGCACCCCCAAGGACTGAGACTTTGCCTGGTTGTTGTATGAAAGCACAAGGTGAAGGGAAGGCTCAAAGACTCATCCTCCCCTTACCACCATCTCAATACCCCACAGTATGTGCAGGGAACAACTACATTCCCTCCTCTCACCCCCCTGTAAGTGCTTTCCACCCCAAAGAGAGCTGGAAAGAGGCATAATAGTCCCCTCATATCAAACTACATGCTGCATCTTACCCTTCAGGGAGTTCTGGAGAAACACCACCTTCCTAGTATCAACTGGGGCAAGGCAGTTCTGCACTGCTCTCCATACAAGCCTATGCCTTAAATGCACAGACTGACTTCTAGATGAACTATGTAGTCTGAGAATTATTCTTTTAAATTCAGATTGAGGATTGGGGAGAAATAAATATAAGCTAATATATCTGAGGAAAATAATTTAAATTATTTTGTAATTAAAGTATTCTCCATTGGCATCCTGGGGTGGGCATGTCACATTTGCTTCCCCAGTTTCAGTATCTCCATAAAATTCTGAATACATTTGACATAGCAAAGGTCAGAAAAGGGCTATCTTCTATTGTTGCTGCTGGGATCTCTGGGTTCTACACCACATGACACACAATTTTAAAACAGTGAGCCCTCCCAGAAAGACAGGACTCATAAAAGCACCATGCCTCACCTCCAGAAGTCATAACTGGTGTAAGCCCATAGACTATGCTGGAGGAATTTATAACTTTGTTGAGACCTCTGTGATAAATAAAGTAAGTGAGAGAGAGAGAGAGTATGTGTGTGTGTGTGGGGGGGGGAGTTAGCTCCCTTTGATGGACACGCAGCTATCCAGTTAGCTATAAAATCCTTCTTGGTAACTGTTCTCTGCTTGCTTTACCTGTAAAGGGTTAAAAGTCCCCGAGAATAAAGAAAAGGAAGCGGGCATCTGACCAAACGCACCAATGGGAAGGTAGAACTTTTTAAAATTGAGTAAGAAACTTTCCCTTTGTCTGTTGTTCTCTGGAGAAGGAGAGACGGAGCAGAAATGTATTAAGCAGGAATGCTGTGTAAGGCTTGAACCAGGTATAAAAATTCATCTTCCATACCTAGAAGAAATCATTGGACAGGGCATGTTTAAATTGACACGATTAGGTTTATTTTTTTATTTTGGCTTGTGGATCTCCTCTACTAAGCCCAGGTGCTTTTGTTTTGCTTGTAACCTTTAAGCTGAACCTCAAGAGAGCTATCTTCATTTTTGTAATTTGTTTCTTTTAAGATCTAGCAAAAAGCCTAAGTTCCAAATGTATTTCCTTTCTTTTCATTTTTAATAAATTTTTCCTTTTTTAAGAACAGGATTGGATTTTTGGTGTCCTAAGAGGTTTGTGCATGTTGTTTGATTAGCTGGTAGCAACAGCTAATTTCCTTTGTTTTCTTTGTCATCTCTTCCCCGAGCTGTGTGTGTGAAAGGGCTTGCGGGTACCCCACAGGGAGGAATTCCCAAGTGCTCCTTCCTGGGTCCAAGGGTTTTTTTTGCATTTGGTTGGTGGCAGAGTTTACCAAGCCCAGGTCAGAAAAAAGCTGTAACCTTGGGAGTTTAATAGAAGCCTGGAGTGACAAGTATTAATTTTTAAAATCCTTGCGGGCCCCCTTGACATGGTGGCAGTGGTGGCACTTGGTAGCTGTTCTCTGACCCATCCAACCCCCCCTCCTTCCTGACTGCCCCTCCAGGACCCCTACCAGCATTCAACCCCCTGTTCCCTCCCAACCACCCTGACCCCTATCCACAACTCCGACCACCACCCCAAACACCCCTGCCGTTTATCCAATCCCCCTGGAGCACCAGTGGCTGGCGGCACTACAGCTGTGCTGCCCAGCTGGAGCTGGGCCACGCTGCCGCCACCATGCAAAATAGAGCACCTGGTTGGGGTATAGGAGGGAGTTAAGAGTATGGGCTCCAGGAAGGAGTTGGGGGTGGGAGGGGCTTCCAGGCTGGGACAAGGCATTGGGGTGCAGAAGGGGGCTCAGGGATGAGGCAGGGAGTTGGGGTGCAGGAGGGGGTGAGGGGTGCAGGTTCTGGGAGGGATTTTGGGTACAGGAGAGAGCTCAGGGATGGAACAGGGGGTTGAGGTGCAGGAGTGGATTCAGGGTACGGGCTGCAGCCAGGTGGCACTTACCTGGAGTGGCTACCAGAAGTGGCAGCATGACCAGCAGCAGCTCCTAGGCTCATGGGTGGCCAGGAGGCTGTGTGCGCTAGCCCCACCAATGGGAGCTGCAGAGTCAGTGCTTGGGGCAGGAGCAGCATGCAGAGAGTCCCTGGCCACACCTCCGCCTAGGAGCCACTGCCAGACATGCTGGCCACTTCCGGGAACGGAGCAGAGCCAGGGCAGGTAGGAAACCTGCCTTAGCTCCGCTGCACTGCCAGACTTTTAGCAGCCTAAAATCTCCTGGATTGGCTTCAGTAGCGTCCAGGAGATTGAGTCTGATTCCAGGAGACTTCCAGCCAACCCAAGAGGGTTGGCAACCCTAGGTGCAAAGGGTGGGCTGAACCCGGCTCCACCCACCAGTGGGCAAAGGGGGTCTCTCCCCTACAGGCTATGAGAGAGGCCACTCCACCACACTATAGTCAATGGACTTTGGAATTATATTGGTGTAAACAAGAGGAATCTTGGAATCTTCCTCATAATCTCTACCTGGGCCTCTGTACGAGCCGCACCAGCACAGGCTGCGGTGAGAATGTACTGAATCAGCCAATGACTCCCAGCCGCCCCAGGTTTTATGGGTATATTGGCTGCTTGTGGGCTCTCTTGCACTTTTTACTGTTACAACCCCATCCCCATGATGCTCTTTCTGTTGGGGAAGCACTGTATTCTGATCCCACAAAGACAGATGCACAGGACGGAGGCAGATGTTCCTCAAAAGGGGGGCGGAAGGGGGAATCAAGAACTGTATGCACATCTGGTACAATGACATGTGATTAAATAAAATGCTCACTATTAATCTGTTATGGATGCTGCCATTTCCAGAGTTTTCTTTTTCTTTGACATCCCACAGCCAGAAAACACAACACAAGAAAAGTGGACAAAACCCCTTTAAGATCAACATAAGACAAAACACTAAAAAGCGTTTCCCCAGCACACTAACAGTAATCTATTTATCTATTTCCACCATTGTGTTGTACCTTCATTCTTCCTCGAGACATTTATTGACAAGTGTGCAGATCAAATATGGCGTGAATTATGTTTTGCCCAAGGCTTTGAGGGGTCACCACACATCCTGAGAATAGTCAGTATAAAGAGGTGGGCCACCTCTATAACCTTTGACACTACTTCACATTATATGCACTAGTCACTGTTGTTTTCATTATATGGTCTTCATCCAGAGCTTGAACTCTGGTTGACTGTGAAGTTTACATACAAAGAAAAACAGGCAAACAGCTGCTTACATACGAAGAAAAACAGGCAAGCAAGCAGAGATCAAACAGCTCTGAAGGAATTAAAAAAATCCACAGATACTCTTATCTTTTACTTTGTATTCACCAATATATTAACAGTTATATATATATGCATATAGTCAAACATTATTACAAAAAAAAATCTCCTATTTTTTAAGGTTTGCAAAGTCAAACACTTAAAAGTTAGAAAATGCCAGATTTAAGGTTGCTATGCAGTCTTAATTCTGCCCATTAGTATGTCCAGCCTGTGAAGTGAATGAGGCTAGGGTCTGTGAGGAAATAGTATGTGATCATGTAACTAAAGGCTATACCACAATGCATATGCACCTCCACCAAAAGGTGCGAGCTTTCTGGTTTCTCTCTTCAAGAGGCGTATGGTAGGTATAAATACTTCTCTCTCTCTCACACACAGGATAGGGTTCTAACACACTACTGCTCTTCACTTAAGCTTGATAAATAAGGAAGTACAGATCGTTTAGGAAATAAATAAATATCCTGAATGCAATGCCCCTCACTCTGGCCCACCTCTCCCTCAGGGATCTGTTGGGGACCATCTGCTTTCAGGTAGGCAGGATTCCCCTCTGCCTCATCAGGCTCCTAGCTTCCCTCATGTTGAGCTGGTGAAAAATGGCCAGTAGGTCAGCTGTTACCCAAACTTCCTATGTGTGCCTTATGTCTTCCCCTTGTGAGTCCTTTTATAACCTTCCAGTCCCTCTGAAAGGTGTCTACTGCATCAGCCTCCTCAGGTGATCCCAGATCTCTTCTGGGAGACCCCTCATGTTGATAAACCAGTTTTCCTTTTTTGGAGCCAGTCTATTATCTAAGTTATTTGTAGTCTAATTGAGGACCGTCCCAAGTTAACAACCTTATATTGTCAGATCTGTCACTGTGCCTTGAAATTTTAGTCCAACAGGGAGATAAAAGTACAATAGGAAAGGCAACTAGCTCTCACATTCAAAATAGAGTTTGTGATTTCATAAAGATACCTACAAAGAGTTCATAATCTCACATACAAGAAATTTTAGACAGATTTCTAAGTAGCGTATGTTCGTCATTGGGTCCAGGTGCTGGATCTCTGGAGTGGTTGGGGGCACATGGTCCAATTCTGGTTCCCCCTGTTTCCTCACTAAAGCTGCTCCAGCAACAATCAGGAGTTCCCAGTGCAGCAAAAGTCTAACTCTTTAAAATGTTCATGTTCACTTATTATTTTAGCATGCTGCCAAAACTTTCCTGAGGAACATCAGCAAGAGAAGGGAAATGGTGATTTTAGCAGTCTATATTTCAGCCAAATCTGAACCAAAACTCATGGAACAAAGAAAAGTTACTTATCTTGCCCAAAGCCTTCTAAAAAATTTTTGAGGGGTTAGAGCTTTCCCCAAAAATGTCAAATATATTTTTTAATGGAAAGTGTTAGGCAACCTAAGTATATATAAATAATCTACATTGAATTGTAATTATCTGCAATTTAGTGCACTTGCTGAAAGAATAGGAAATTTTTCCATGCTTACCTAAAAACTTTCTTTCTTTGAGTGGAAGGCCCTAGATCCATTACAAGGGTACTTCAGCCTGTTTCCAGCTTGGGGGCAAACCAGACCTGTTAGTTACTGTCAGCAGGAGAATTCCCCACCTCCTGAAGTCCCCTCCAGTTGAGAACTTCCACAGGAAGGATAATTAAAATCTATTTATTAAATTACAGTTGTGTTAAATATACTTTGAGGAAAAACAACAATTTATCCTACTGCAGAGCATGGTAAATTCCACCTCACGACAAGAAACCCCAAACTCAATTTCCATCTCTGTTCTGGGCATGGTTTGGATACAGAGCAGCTGGATGTTGTTCCAGGTTATGTGTTGGATACAGGGTTATGTATCAGAGATGCCGGGAAGACTCATGAGGCAGGTAACTGATGATGAGTTCCAGAGGGCCTAATTAGGGAGCATCCTCCAGTAGCGCCCGCTTGAGGAAAGTGAAAGAGGCGAGTGTGATGTTGCACCCCATAATGCTTTATGGGAATATACTTATGAATGTATATATGACATAACTGGGATATGCTTTATGCTACATATGCCATGTAATATATCTATGTAAAGGTTATGATCTACTGCATATATTCATCCTATCTGTATGCATGTGTCATTGTTGTATTTGAAGTTATGAATATTGGTTGTATACTTGTTTGATTTTAAATAGCCTTAGTAAGACATTTGGTCAGCTTCTTTAGAAAGGAATTTGCAAGTTAAGTGCTCAGTCAAGAAACACTTAATGGACAATGGATCTTGGAAGGCTCCAATCCACATAAGAAATCTGCTTGAGGACGTTCAAGGAAGCATGTGAACCATGGCTGCTACCTGTAAATTCTGAGTCATGCATGGACATGTGACTTGCCCATGGGACTCCAAAACTCCATCTTGTGACTGGGATTCTACACAGGGGGAGGGTGGGCTGTCCATCCACAAGAGAAAGTCTATTTAAACCCCTGGGAGGCCCCTCCATTTTGTCTTCAGCTGGCTCAAGAGAGAGCCTCTCCACCCCAAAGGATACCTAAAAGAAACTGGAACAAAGGACAGTAACCACAGGGGATGTGAGTGATTGCTGGACCCAGACTAGAAGGAGACCAATCTGTAAAAGGAAGCTTACTGGAGTACCTCCGAGGGTGAGGTTTTATCTGTATTCAGTTTTCTTACTGTATTAGGCACAGACTTGCATATTTTATTTTATTTTGTTTGGTAATTTACTTTGTTCTGTCTGTTACTACTTGGAACCACTTAAATCCTACTTTCTGTATTTAATAAAACCACCTTTTACTTATTATTTAACGCAGAGTATGTAGTAATACCAGAGGGGGGGGGGCAAATAGCTGTGCATCTCTCTCTATCCGTGTTATAGAGGACGAACAATTTATGAGTTTACCCTGCATAAGCTTTACACAGGGCAAAACAGATTTATTTGAGGTTTGGACCCCATTGGGAGCTGGGCATCTGGGTGTTAGAGAAAAGAACACTTTTTAAGCTGCTTTCAGTTAAGCCTGCAATTTGTGGGACGTGCTTCAGAGCTGAGTCTGTGTTTGTAGCCGGCAAGCATATCTGGCACAAACAGGCAGGGTTCTGGCAAATTGGCAGGGAAAGCAAGGGCAAAAGTAGTCTTGGCACATCAGTTGGCAGTCCCAAGGGGGTTTCTGTGATCCAACCTGTCACAGCGGGAGCCAAGGCTGCATTCACTTCCTGAATCACATGACGGGGGATGCACAGGGTAGACAACCCCATGCACTGGCTGAGCACTGCAGGGTCCACCCCGTCCTTCTGATTATAATCCAGCAAGTCTCTGAGTCTGGTGGTGTCAGCCAGGACCAGCTTCCAGTACTGGGAAGTTTTGTAGTGAATGATGCAGGGGTTTGTAGGAAGAGAAAAGAGGATATCATGGTTAAGGCTGTTGAATGCTGCCCTGGAGAACTGGATTCTATCCCTGCCTTTGTCACAGAGTTCCTGTCTGGTGCTGTGCAAGTCACAAACCAAACTTTTCACAGGTGGTCACTAGCTGTGTGTTCCTCATTTTCTGGGTGCCCAACTTGAGTCCCTGTTTTGCAGAATTACTGAGCACTCACAACTGCAATTGAAATCAATGGGAGCCATGCTTTGAATAGACAGCATGCTAGATAATGCCAAGTACTCTGAAAATTCAGGTCCTAGATATCCCAAATTGGGCACCCAAAATTAGTGGAAACTTTTTACCTTGGGTCTCTGTACCTCAGCACCCCGCCCCCCTCCGCCACACACCAGTAAAATGGGGATAATATCCCCTCACCTCACAAGGATATTGTGAAGGTAAATTAATGTTTGTGAAGCACTCGGCTACTATAGTGATAAGTACCATAGAAAAGCCTAGGAAGAAATTAATAAATCTGTCTTCTGATGATAGAGCTTGCACCACTGGCAGATCAGGCATAATGTATCTCAGCTCCACCAGAGCCCTCCTACTCGTGTCCTGACACTTCCGGCTCACCCCCTTGGACTCTGGGATAGGTGATAGCAGCAGGGGTAGTAGGTGACTATCCCACTTCAGCCAGATTTATACCAGCAGAGGTTTCCTCTGCACAGGGGGAATTCTAACTGTGGGAATCTCAGGCCAGTTTGAGTTCACTGGCACAGCATAAGTGGAACAGAGTAACCTGGCAGACTGAACAATCTCTCCCTTAGGAATACTGAAATATGAATGTTACTTCATTGCCTTGGTTTTTCTGTCTTGTTTGGTTACTTATACCATACACTAACTCTAGCATCTGGAGCCACTTTGAGCAGCAGAAGGAAATGTGTTCCTCTGATGGAAGCAGAATATTTTCTAAGTAGCTATATCAATAAATCATCATATGAAAGATTTATCTTAATATAGCTACATGGCCTACACCCATTAATTCCAGTTAATACATTCAACTCAAGTTAAAGATGTAAACTGATTCCTGGACTTGCCCCCCCAACACCTCAGCCCCCTGTCCCCCACCTTCACTATTCATTAACCTAGTGTCTTTATCTGAGTCTGAAAACACAAAAGAAATAAACATTGGTTAATTAGTTTTCCACAAGGGGAAAGCAAACAAAGCTGATCTCCATGCCTGGGAACACTTGAAGGGCAAGCCCATGGTAATATGAGAGCAGAGGTCAAAGTTGAAGAGGTGACCCTATCCAAAGAGGGCTGAGGAGGGAGGCAACATTTTCAGATAGACCACTTTGCTGCTGTCAGATCCATTGGGGGTTGCTGCCTAAATAACGTCATAAGCCCACATTGGTAGTTTACGTGGTATCCTTTAACAGCCATGGCCTTCATTGCCTCCAATTCCTGTCTCCCACATAAAAGACAGTGAGGATTTCAGTAGTGAGGAGGTAATTGAGCAGCCCTATAAATCTATGACCCAGACAGAATATTGAAAACAAATGTACATGCTGTAATATGAATTTAATTGGGGAGTGGTGAGGGAAGGTCCATCTTGATTTTGTCCCATTTAGCATGTGTACCCTTTCATTCCCTATGTTTTGATTGGAGCTGGGATTAGAAATTGACCCGAACTAAAATGCCAGATTTAACTCCCTAGTCCCAATCATTGTTGCAAATTTTAAGTCCAAATTTGTATCCAACAGCTAGATTCAAGCAACCCTGAACTTTGGAGAAAGTTCAGATTGGATTTTGTATATGAACCCTTAGCTTCAAGCCCTTCTCTATTTAAAATTAACAGCCGCAATAATATAGTGCATACTAAACAAAAAAATCTTTGCACAGCATTATCATCAAGATATCACTGCAATGTTAAGACACAGTTAGTCAGAGGCAGTCTTTGTTAATTAACTGCTGTGATAGAGCTAGCACAGCACAGAACATTTTGTTTTCAAGTCCTATTAAAAACAGCTAAATTTTTGTTGGCAATGCAGATGTAGATTTATATCTAAAAATAGATGTTTAGGAATCAGGAATTTATTTATTAGATTATAACAATTCTAAGACAAGTTTTCTCCATATCTCATTGAGATCCCACAAAATCCTCTACTTCCTCCTATTTTACTCTCCCACCTGTATTAAGTCAAATTCCATCTGTCCCCACAAAGGTTCACAAATGGAGAAGAGCCCAGAGAGCATTCCCTACCCACTCTTGCACTCCCTGCCAGGGCCAGACACAGTCCCAGTCCTTGAACACAGGATGCACAAACACTGCTTGAGGCTGCCATGAACAGTGTCACTAGTCTTCTGAGAGGGAAGTGTGAGGTCATATACCCATTTTTCTGTCACACAACTAAGTGGCAATGACAGTGCATAGTGTTGTGGGGAGAACTCCATGTCCTTCAAGAGTTTGTAGCAGAGACTGCTTCGCATGTCTGCACTCCAGCATGTCATGGGACTGTACTTTAAAGAAAAATCAAGTTCTAAAAATGTGGCCTCATTTTCTTTTCATATGCACTTAAGTAGGTATAAATAAGAAGTAACTCCATTGAAATTGATGGAAATGCACCAGTATAAGTGAAAGGAGAATCAGACCCTAGCTATAAGCAGCATGTAATTCTATTATTTTTGAAACTGTACAGTGCCGTGAAGATATTAAGGTTCCTTATATTAACTGGCTTCAAAGATAATAAAGCTTTAATCATATATGCTGCACTGTAGCAGTGAAGTTTACTGCTGATATGTACAACATACACAAAAGTACATATGTCGAGACTTTAGATTTAGTTTGGACCACACAAAAGATATCTTTTTAAATAACAATAATGTGAAGACATATCATTCCAGAAAAGGTGAAGAGCTAATTTTTTCACTGATCCTAGATCTGGCTGACCTGACAATGTGACTCAAGACATTTCTTGTTGCTTTGGGAACTGCATCAACATACTTGGGCTGGAGATGTTACAGTTAGAGAGAAATTGGTGTTTCCACTAAAAGAAAACAAAACCCCCTGCTGTTTCTTTTTTAAATAGAAAACTAAAAACAACAATTTTCTTTTAGGAATACGAGACTCATGTTGCAGCACTGTGTGAGAACAATAATTATGAACAAAAAGGATAACCAATCAGAGTTATGTATTTGCTGGATATCATTGCCACAAGACCAGATCTTGTGAGATAAGTGCCCTCACTAGGAAGTAAACAGGAGTTGCAGATACACCACACACTGCAACAGCTGAACAGCCCCTGGAAGAATCAGGCCTGTGCCATGTGAAATACATTACTTACCTTCACTCAGATAGCTCCATTGTTTCCAGTATTCTGAAGTCTTTCCTAATAACAGTGTTCTCTGATATGAAAACAATCTTACCCCAGAAATACAGGACTCTAATACTTAATATGAATAGAACAGGTCTCTGCTTTATATAGTGATTCTCATTCTTGACATCTGAAAAGGCTTTAAAAAGATGTGTTAGATCAGGGGAGGGCAAACTTTTTGGCTTGAGATATGCATTGGGTTTTAGAAATTGTATGGAGGGCCGCTTAGGGGAGGGGATTGTGGCCCGGCCCCCATCCCCGGGACTCCTGCTCCATCCAACGCCCCCTGTTCCCTGACAGACCTCTGGGACCCCTGCCCCATCCACCCCTCCGCTCCCTGTCCCCTAACCACCCCCAGAACTTCTGCCTCTGACTGCCCCCTGCCACCATATCCAACCCCTCCTGTTATTCCTGATGGCCTCCCCAGAACCCCTACCCCATCCAACCACCCCTTCTCCCTGTTCCCTGACTGCCACGGGAACCCCTGCCCCTGACTGCCCCCTGCCACTCCATCCAACCCCCGCTCCTTCCTGACTGGCCCCTCAGACCCTTGCCCCACCCAACCACCCATTCTTCCAGTCCCCTGACCCCCTTCTCCTGACTGTCCCCCATTGCCCCATCCAACCCCTCCTCTCATTCCTGATTGCCCCCCCAGAACCACTTCCCCCATTCAACCCCCCTGTTCCCTGCCCTCTGACCACCCGGACCCCTATCCAACCCCCCCGGCTCCCTGCCCCATTACTGTGCTGCCTGGAGCACCGGTGGCTGGCAGCGCTACAGCTGCGCCGCCCAGCTGGAGCCAGCCATGCTGTCACCACTGCACAGCACAGAGTACCAGAAGCCCCAGAAACTCGCAACAGAGCATTGTGTTGGGAGTTGAGTCCTGTGGGGGACGGGGAACATCAGGGGAGGGGCTGGGGGTAGCCTCCTGGGCCAGGCAGTAGGGTTCTATGGGCCAGATGCGGCGTGCAGGCCATAGTTTGTCCACCTCTGTGTTAGATACTAGTTTATTTAGGCACTTATCTGGGCCTTATCGCAATAGCATCCAATTGCCTCCCAAGTATTTAAACATTAGAGTTCACACACAGCCTTGGACACTAGAACGTATTTTGACGAGCAAGGGAATGTTGGCCAGGGTACGGTTAACCACCTTTGCTCCCTATTCAACCTAGAAGTAGAGCTGGGCCTTTGAAAAAAAAACAACTCTGTCTTTGAGATGTCAGCCACTGCTCAGATTTGCTGATGTCAACAGGGTCAAAAGTCATCTCTCTTTAAAAGCTATTGGCTGTCAGCTAGTCCAATAACAGAGAAGATTGTTCTCTTTTTATTATTTTCCTAGTGTGGCATAAAAAATCAAGTTGCTTCTAGCTTTATTGCAATTATGATAATTTGGGACTGGGAAGGCTCAGCCTCTGTAGTTTGAGTACCTTACTGGAAAAATTGAGACGGAGTCAGTCTTTGAATACACTAGATATACCCCTTGTTTGTACCTACATTTGCTTTGGGATAAATAATTTCACCGAAGACAAGGAATTCCAGTTTAGGACAGCAATTATAACAGTAAAGCCCCATTGCTCTAATTATTCTGCAGTACCAGCAGTGAGTCTGATCCCAAGTCCTACTGTTAGACTGCCCCACAACTAAGCCATCTTGACATTGCAGAGATACTGTGACAAAGTTCCTCCTCTACCTTGGTGGGTCCTGTGCTTATTGGCAGATTTGCTCACCTCAGTGATCTTCCCCACAGTCTGGGTCACATCATGGCGTTAAAAAAAGTTAACCTACTAGGGAAACGGGTAAGGCTTGCCTTGGCCCCCAGAAATGTTCATATATCATAAGGCTTTTTAGTTCCCCACGTCGATTATGGAGATAATTTGGAGGATTTTCGCTCCCATCCCCAACATGTTAACGAAATTTTCCTGTAAAACCTTCAATGGCTGCTGACTGCAGCAAAAGCCCTGGTGTCAAGCGATCTAAAAAAAACATAGATTTATATCCCGCGTGTTTGAGACAGAAAAATGAAAGGGACACTTACGGAGTCGCTTCCATGCTTCACTGTCTGGGCTTGTCACTTGGGAGGCCAGCAGGAGGACTGTAATCTGGGAGGTCTCAAAAAGATCCTGGCGTAGGGGTTATATGGACTTGCTGTGTGGCTTCTTCCACCTATGGTCTTCTTCATCCCTCAGTCTTCCTCTCCATCTTTTCCCCCGGCTACAATCCTCAGAAAACATTGATATTTCAATTCCCAATAGGTCTGAACACGGACAGGGTTGGGCAGCTAGGCCGGCGTGGGCGGGTGTAGTCGCTGAACCCAAAATGCATGATAGGACTTCAGCATAGAAAAGCGGCCTGTTTCGCTCAGGGAGCGCTTGACCTTCATTTTGTTCTCTGGTCGGTAGCCTGCCTAAGCTCCTTGACTTTTACTCGCACTGCAGGGACAGTCCCTGTTGGCTATCACAGCCATAGACTTTGAAATTCTTTTCCAAAAAACTTTTCATTTCGTTCTTTGGAACGCAGTGCTGTGGTGGCACTGAGTTCCTTTCAAAAAACCCCCAGATAGCGATAGATTCCAGAACCTCCGTTGTGGTCCAGCTCGGCGCTCTTCTTCGATTATCAGGAGACTGCCATTTCCAGTTGCTATGAGCTCTGTGTTGCATCACCTCTGGTGTGCTGGACCCTTCACGCTGGACAATCAGGAAATGGGGGGAATTCGGAAAGTTTCATCGCGGAGGATTCTAGGGCTATATTCCTCATACCTGGCCTGCATCACAGTTTGTATTTTAGTGTCCGATGCTATCATGAGCTGCCCCTGTCACAATGGTCAGAAACCAAAATTGGGTGCTATTGGACAGAGGGTCAATCGCTCCTTCTGTTTCTAAAAATAGTACGACCTGCCTGGACTGTCATAGCCCCGGCTGCCTGCCTCCAAGTGCCCCCCCTCCGGTGTATGTCAGAAATCTTATGTTTCTTATTCTTGATCCTCACGACGCATGAACACAATGGGGGGCCTGCCACGGTGGTAGCTGCGAGGCTACGCTGTGGAGAGACAGACAGCAATGGGTGCGGTGTCTTGCGGGGGAACCCCTTTGTTATACAGCCACGGAAGTAGCCCTCTGCCGCTCTTCTAATACACCTGACTCTTCTTGTAGGGCGGACAGACTCTATTTTAGAAACCATAAAGGGGGATAAAAGATTTTGACTCAGTGGCCATGTGAGTCATCCCCAAGTTTGCTTTGCGTTTGGCCCCCAACTATTTTAGCCAGGGCAATCATGATAGAGCCCAGCGGAACAGTTCAGAGATAGGAACGATACCTCATGTCCCCTCCACGCTCAGGAAATCTTTTTTGGGGTGCCCCCCCCCTCAAAAGGGTTTTCTCAGCAGTAGAAAAACGATAGGTACCAGCCCCACCAGAGAGACGATGTAAACCTATCTGTGCTATCAGTTGCAAAAAAAAAAAAAAAAAAAAAAACAAACGCACAAAAAGCCCAACATATGGAATTTTTGTCGCCACGGGCTGCTTTTTCTTTTTATTATGTCTTAGCGCTGAGTGTCTCCTCCTGTACCTCCACCCAGGGCCATCTAGGATGGAGCCGGTACAAAATGGGTTTTAATAGCTGCGGGAAAAACACAAAAAAAAAAAAAAAAAGCGACCACCGGTCGATTTCTATGGGCTGCGTGCGCTAATTGTTTCGTCTGCAGGGCAAGTCCAGGAGAAAAGAGAAAAGGGGTCGAAGTCAAAGACTGTCTTGCTGATGTTTTCCCGGAGAGGACATGACTGACATTTACCCAGAACCCCCCGCAGACCATTAACATTAGCCTCAGGGGCGAGGATGGGATCATGGAGGAAAGGAGGTGTGCTGGAGGGGGGACCGAGCTATCTCCCACAGTCCTCAGCAGTCCTCCTTGGGGGTGGGCGA
>NC_133770.1:216148996-216174077 GCF_003597395.2 Chelonoidis abingdonii
GACCCGTTTGGGTTTTCGGTGTGTACGGCTTCTGCCCGGGTTCTTGTCTGGATAACTGGACCCTGCTAGACCGAGTCGCTCTCGGGAGCTGCGGGGAGTGCGGCAGGGGTGCCCCCCTCTTCCAGGCCAGCTGTACGCCCTGGCAATTGAGCCCTTCCTGCTGTCTTCTCCGCGAGCGGTTGACGGGTGTGTGCCGGAGCCGGAGCGTGCGGCTGGTCCTGTTGGCGTACGCTCGATGTGCCTCGTGGTCCAGGACCGGGCGACTTGGCGCGGTGGAGCTTGCCAGGCTGTGTACTCGCGCCTCCTCCGCCGGTAACTGGGTCAAGAGCTCGGCCTGGTGGTCGGGACGGTGCAGGCGAGCCCCTCCCACCGCGCTTCAGAACCATCCGGTGGAGCGCGGGTCCGCCTCTATCTCGGCATTTACCTTTCGCGATGCATCCGTCTCCGCTGAGAACTGGCACAGTTGGAGGCAGGTGGACGGTGGCTCCAGAAATGACAAGACTACTCCGGTGGCCTCTCCCTTCGGGGAGGCACTGGTGCTTAATCAACTGTCGTCCTTGCTCTGGTACCTGTGCTCAACACCTCTGGTCCCGGCCCGCGATTCCTGCCAACCTCCAGAGGCGATTCGGTCTTTGGCCAGGGACGCACTGGGTCTCCAGGGTCCTTCCACCTGCCCTGGAGAGGGGGGGCAGGGCCTGAAGTGCCTACGCACTCAGGTCCTGTCTTCCGCCTCCAGCCCTGGCAGAGGCTCCGTATGGTGCAGTAGTCCATCGTGGAGCGTACTGGCGCACGCCTTCCTCCCGCCGCTTCCGAGGCTCCGATACGACTGGCAGCTCTTTACCTCCATCCGAGAGGTCTTCCGTGAGACCTCTCCAGGCTGCCGTCTTCTATCAAGACCTCCTCCGGAACCTGGAAGCTCTTTTCCCGACCAGGTCCGTGGCGGCCACCGTGGGGGCCGACCTCCTCGCGAACCCCTGCACAACAATCCTCAGCTTTCGGTGCAGTTGGCGAAGTCCCCCGCGTGCGCCGGAGCTGTCTGGCGGAGTCCCAGGTCGGAGACCTCTGGACTACGACGGGGAGATTGGCTGGATCCCCTGACGCTCGCCGGCGCATGGGCTCTCTGGACCTGTTACTCCCTGGCGCGTACTTCAGGAGGTGGGCCGCTTTGCTGCCTTGCTGCTCGGCTTACCTCGACGGATCCTACGGGGGCACGCCCCGCCCATCCTCCACCTCCGGGCCCCGTGGACATTTTTAGGCTCCTGCCCGTGGACCAATCGGGCCCCCACCCCTTTGCAAGCCGCTGCCGATGCTGCAGCCGGTCGGTCCAGACCGCGCCACGGAAACATCTTGACACACCGTTCTCCAATCCTTCACTACCTCACCCTCGCGTCCACCCCGATACCAAATGCGGACCTCTGCCCTCTCGAGGGTGAGAACCCGGTGGGGCAGCTGTACTCTGCCCTGGTCCCGCGGCCCGCTGGGATGTCAGTTGCGCTCCTTCATGGGCCGTGAGCACGGGCGTTACTGCGCGGTTCACCCCTGTCCCCAACACCTGCCCTTCGTGGCGAAAGAGCCGTGGCGCACTTTATCTTGGAGTGCGCCAGGTGCAGCCCCTGTTTCCGGTCCTCCTAAATATCTGTGCTTTCTGGTTGCACTGTTCCCTCACCTTTATCTACCACCCCCATCCGGGCCCCACAAAGTCGCGGGATCTCTTCTCAACCCCTCTTGGCCCTGGCCAAATAGCCATCTACGCACCAGGAGAGGAGGTGGCTGATGGAATTTCTTGCAACTGTGGGCCTATTCCGCTCCTCTGTTCCTTTCCTTGCATCCGAGCGGAGTTCCTCTGCGGCGTCCACATGGCTCCCTTGACGCCTTCGAGGAGCAGTGGGCGTTGTCTGGGGTTCTCTGCTCGGTGTCCCCATTGGGTTCCCTTCGTTTAGCCCTGTGACCTCACTCCCGCTCCTGCTTTTTTTCATTAGTTGTCCCCCGGAATTACTTGGTGTTCTAGACCTGTGGATCCTCCCCTTAGGCTGGGGGAAGGTCCTTTAGAAGTGGGCGGGCATGCCAATAGGACCAGACTCCTGTACCCCACTGGTCTGGGTCTGTCACAGATACATTTTATTTGGATTAGATATGGGGAATACTGTAAATATTTTACACTTAGAGTCCTTTTATCTCATTTGTTTTGCAGGAAATGACTTCACAAATCAAAAACACTGCAATGATGTAGCTTATGGCATGGGGCAGCTGTTGATCAGTAGGTAGGCCAGACTTCTTTACATTAGAAGTGAGTAAATTTTAGTCTCAAACCCTTTGAGTGGCTCAGGCATGGTTTTGGAAGCTTCCTTAGTCATTGAGAAATGTGCTGCTATAATAAATCCCATATAAATAAATGATTGGGCTTACTCACACTTTAACTTCCACAGCACTGAGCACACGTAGCCTATAAACCAGGGATGGCCAGAATCACTGACCCCCCAAGCCGCATAGGTCAATCTTCAGAAATTCAAGAGCCGGGGCACAGCTGCTGGGGCTCAGGGCTTCAGCCCTGCTCCTGCTGAAGCTCTAAGTCCTGGCAGGCCCACTCTGGGGGGCTGAAGCCCTGAGACCCTCCACTTGGCAGAAGCCACGAGCCCTACCATCCTGCTTCAGGGTAGAAGCCTCAAGCTTCCCCTCGCCCCCGAGTCTGGTACATGGAAAATGGGAGGTGGCACAGAGGTGGAGGACCTCTGCGAGCTGCATGTGGATCACAAGCCACAGTTTGGCTCTTCTGCTCTCAACAAAACATTAAGTTTAAATGTTAACAAAGGTGCCTTCTGGGAACACAATGCAGATAGCAGTCTCTACCATTCAAAGAGGGGATATATCACTCTCCAGTGCCCTCTAATATTAAGGCACGTTGACTAAGCCAAAGTGAGTCCTGCCCAGTGTTCCCTAAGCTAGAAGGTGGTTTTGATACAGGCTTTGACCCCTCGATGCCCTAAAGTGTGCATAGGAGAAAGGGAACAGCGCAAGAGTCTCACAACTTGAGTGGGACATTCAGAGCCCTCTATAGAAAAGTTTGCTCTTTTATCTGTTGGGAACAATTTTTTAAACAGAATAATTTTCTAAGGTTAAATCAAAATGTACTTTTACCAGTTGGCTCCTAGATTATTAATGCTGAAGATAACTTTTAAAAGAGTTGTGGAACCCACTTGATTTATGTAGCCCTAGAAGTTGCCATGGTGTCTTGGTCCCCACTGAAGATTGAAATGTATAGTGAAGTATTTATCACCTTCACATTACAGCTGTGGGTGACTTTTCCCTTGTGGCTTGTTTTTTCTCATCAGTAATGACAGTCTATACTAGAGAGACTTAGGGCTTGGCTACACTTGCAAGTTGCAGCACTGGTGAGGGGGTTACAGCGCTGCAACTTACCAGGTGTCCACACTTACAGAGCTCAGCCAGCGCTGCAACTCCCTTCCTGCAGCGCTGGCTGTACACCTGGTCTGCTACGGGTATAGCGAATCCAGCGCTGCTGATGCAGCACTACTCATCAGGTGTGGACACTCACCAGCACTGTTATTGGCCTCCAGGGTATTAGGAGGTATCCCACAATTCCTGTATACAACAAACCGGAAGGTACTCCCCAGAGCTACTTATCTAAAAAACAAACACAGCTGCTCTTTGCTGCAGTGAGCGAGCCGAGGCTTTGGAATGTTCACAGCTGTTTGCTTGAGGAGACAAACAGCACGGCGGAGGGGAGGGAGTCCCTCAGAGAAGCTGCTTATCTGGTCTGAAGCCTTTTTACATTTAAGAGTGATTGAGAGAGGGGTGGGGGAAATGGCCAGAATTTGCAAGGCAGGGAGCTCACAGTGTCTGCTCCAAAAATCCGCTCTCTCTGTCTCCCCCAAGCTCCCTGTCACACTCCACCCCACCCCCCTCTTTTGAAAAGCACATTGCAGCCACTTGAACGCTGGGATAGCTGCCCACAATGCACCACTCCCAACAGCGCTGCAAATGTGGCCACACTGCAGCCCTGACCCTACACAGCTGTACGACCACAGCTATAACTCCCAGCGCTGCAAAAATGTAAGTGTAGCCATGTCTTTAGTGTAATCATGTGGATAAGACAATGAGATGAGAGTTGAGAGACCAGTTCTGCCTTACTGGAGGAAGTTCCTTCCCCTTTCTGTGCTTTGTTCCCCTCCCCCATACTTAGCCTCCTTTGTAAATAGCTTTGAGAGTTACAGCTGAAAGTGCTATATTAAAGCTATTTTCAGTGTTGTTCCAAGGATATTAGGGAGACAAGGTAGGTGAGGTGATATCTTTTACTGGATCAACTTGAGCCAAGCTCTCAAGCAACACAGACCTCTTTGTCAGGACCTGAAGCTAAGAATTATTGTATGTGTTAATAAAAACTCTTTTTTGTTCTCTTTAGATAAAAAGTGATACTAGCTTGTACAGCTTGCCAAAAGATACAAGAAAATGCATCCACTGATTTTTCTTTTAGCATTTTAAACATTTCTACATTTTTAAAATGTTTTTGCTTTAAAAGATAAGCCTGATATGCCAAAACTGCATTTGTGAAGAACCCTCACTGCTCTGACCAGATAGTATGATGTATAAAACATTATAATGTTTAATAGATTACAGGTGTATTCCACTGGTCACTGTTTCTGAAATAAACATTAGGCCATGATCACTCCATTGTATAATCTAAGCAAGTTAGGCCACTAGTTACATGAAAAGCATGCAGAAAACCCTCCATGTCTTGTAGGAAGTTGTGTTGGTAGTAATCAATGAATTACAACATTTCTCTATAAATCAATACACAGGTATGTGATTTACCCTCTTTCTTCAGTAAGAAAGCACACCATTGTTACACCAGCCCTATTCCCACTCTTCACCAGTAAATCCTACATTAAAATGGACAAGGCCAAATACAATATGGTTGAACAACACTAGGTGTCACTATCATCCCATATTTAGATGCATTTGCAGTCTATTAGATACTTTAATAGTTGACAATCTATGATTCAAAACTTTTTGCAAGAAATGTTGCCGCTATACAGGGCTGTAACATCTATAAAAAACCAGACATGTTAGAAAAAGGTTTATTTACTAATAATGGTTGTTGGAGCATTGTCCCTGCAAATCCACACTTACGAGAATCTAAGGCCTCTAGAATTGAGCTGCCGAACTCTATTTAAAAAAGCCATGTCTGCTGCGGGAGTGCAGGAGCGCTTTCCCACTAGAATGACATTACAGATCCCTCTACATAAACCTGACCTCAATTCCTTCCCCTTAAGTCTGTAAAATCTTGAAATAGAAAGAATTGTTAGAGGCTAGGCCATAGGCAATCTTGCCTCATGGTCAGGGAAGGAAGTTGGCCTAACGTTTAGAACAGATGTAACCAGCTCTAAAGGCCAATGCTCGAATCAGCAGCCAAGTTACCAAATCAAGGAAATAAGACAGAGCCAAGAACTAGGAGCCAAATACCAAGTCCAGGGATTGAGCCAGAACTGAAAGCCAAGAATCAGGCACCAAGCTTCAGAGACAGAATATTATCTGGAGTAAAGGGCCAAGAACAAGGAGCTCAGAGCAAGAACAGAAAGGGAGCTAAACCTAAAACTTTACTGAGTAGCCCTACCCCTGCTACAGAGTTTAAGAATGTGCCTGCTGGAGTCTTCAGCCAATCAGGGGGCCAGGTTCCTTAGCTGAATCAGCTGAGAGCAATGAGCTGGGTCTAGATTCAGCTGTGGATTCCTCACAAGCACTCCGAAGCAGAGGGGAAAGCACTGAGACAACTCTTGGAGAACAAGAATTATTAGTAAATAATTCTTCTGTCTTCAAGAACTTCTGTGTGCTCCTATTTATAAGAGATTATCAAATTATGCCCCCATCAGAGGATGATGGACAAGGAGTTGTATGCAAAAATGGAGTGTTGTACCGCTTTCCCAAAATGAGTGTTGGTGCACGATGCTAAGTCAATGGAGTAATGTTTAATAAAAGCATGAACGAAACTTCACGTTGCTGGTTTGTAAACTTCTACAATAGGAACCTGTCCCGGGTAAGCTGCAAAGGAAACTGTGACCTTAGCAGAGTGTGTCCTTAAGCCAAGAGATACTGGTTTTGTGGCTCAAGAGTAACAATGCTCAATACATCTCTCAGTCCAGTGGGAAAGTATTTGTTTATTAAGAGGTTTCCTCTCACACATCTCCCATAGGCAGCAAGTAATCAGTGTGATTTTTTTAAAGACTAAGGCCTGGGCTACAGGGGGGGGTTCGAACTAAGATACTTCGATTTCAACTATGCAAATAGCGTAGCTGAAGTTGTGTATCTTAGTTTGAACCCCGTCCCCCTGCAGTGTAGACCAGCCCTTAGTCCTCTCTAGGTAGTAGCACAGGACTTGTTTTACATCTAAGGAGTGCAAGGGGGACTTCCCTGGATGAGTATGAGGTCTGGGGAAGAAAACTAGGAGGGAGATTTACTCTGATGGAAATCTGAGACCACTTTAGGCATAAAGTTGGGATGAGATCTCCTAACTATGTACTACTGTATATGACGGAAAGGCCATCAAGGCACTGAGCTGGCTTACCCTCCTAGCAGACGTAAGGGATGGAGTGGGGGTGGGGCCTAGAGCAGAGCTGGGAATCAAGCATCCTCCCCTCAGCACAGTAGAAAGCTGGTGCCTCTAATTCAAGCAGGAAAATTAAAATGAAGTAAGATTCACTCCATTATTGTAATTAACTGTGAGTTCAGTTTCATGGTATTTTATTTCTGATATAAATAATTTCCAAGCATTAAGAGAAAGGGGGCATGAAATTTATGTGGAACACATGCAACTTTGGGACTAGAATGAGGGCCATTTGAGAGGGAAAGCCACAGAATCTAGATGAGTTCTTTTTTCAATGCAGGTTCTTGTATTGTATTCATCACCATGGTAATCTGAGTGCCTGGATGAGAACTGGTCAGTTTGAGCGTGGGTGCTTGGATGGCTAAGTGTATGTAAGTGTGTGTGTGTGTTCCTAGCAGAGACTGGGTGTCTGGCTAGGTGGTGGATAAAATCACTGATGGTGGGCAGGAAGAAAGGGAAATAGAGGCAGTCAGTGGGGGATTAGGCAGCTACGGGGAGGCTCGGCTATGGATAGGCCCTGCTTTAATATCTGGTCCTGGGTACTATACATTTTGGCTTCATCCCTGATTGAGAAATGAGCGCATGGGCCAAGTTTAATGGATTTATTATAAAAGTAGGTCTTTGTGAATAAATTCTCAGATTAAATCATTGATCCAAGTTTCAGGACTGTCTGCTGTTTATTTAGGAATGAGTAATAATTGCTTATATTGTGTTTTTTCTGTAACTGACTTTCTTGTTTTCTACACTGGAAAGAAAACACACAATAGAACAAACAGCTAAGGAAAAAAAACATTATGCCCATAGATTAAGTAGGGGGAAATTTGAAAAACAATGTGTACTACAATAGATGCTACTAGAGCTAGCCACAATTTTTCCAATTTTCAAGTGTCAACAAAACAAAATATATTTTTTTTAAATCACAAAAATTGTCAACAGTTTTCACAGCCAGGTCTAGATACTATACTCCATTCCATTCAGGAAAAAGGGCAGCTCCTGCCCATTTTGCTGTAAAAGCTAAATTCTCAGCACCCTAGAAATAAAGCTTGGCAGGGATACGAATAGATTGCTGCTAAACCAACCCTGCACTGGTCAGGCAGGGTTACCAATGACTACCTACTACTGTGGGCCCAAGAGGTCACACCTCACCCTGCTGGGCATGATCCCAGTGGAGGGAGCATATAAAGGGAAGCAGTTCAGCTCAGGGTGGTGGGCTGGGTGAGGAGGAGACCAGATGTACAGTGTAGGCTCCTGCAGAACTGCTGAGACGCGGGACCCTGATTATGCCACAGAGAACCAGTGGACTGCGGGGATTAAGAGGGACGCTGAATCGCTGCCAGCTGAAGAGACACCGGAGGCAGGCCTAAGGGTAGGAAGTGATCCGGGGATGTGTTGGGAGACGTGAACCCCCCCTTCAGGGTGATGGGTTTTGTAGGGTCCTGGGTTGGAACCTTCTGGAGTAGGGTGGGCCTGGGTTCCCCACACCTACCACTAGGGTGCCGGTGCCCTGAGAGAAAGGGTGGCTCAGCAAGCACCTGCCACTTGGCCTTGCAGCTGCTGCAGCGAAGGGGCGGCCCCTTTTGGACCCCCATTGACCCTTTTGACACAACCATTTTTTCCTTCCACGATGTTGTCTTCACCCTCAGAAGCTGCTTCCTCCTCTCTCACAGTTTGTCATTGGACTGCCTTTCTAAAGAGTGCCTGGAGCCAGTATTTTTGTGTTATGTATGTTTTGACACCTCATCTAGACATTATGATTTTTCAAGTTAGCTGCTGCAGTACAGACTGTGTCATTGGGAACTAAAAGTACCTTTGAACATCATCTCTCTCTTTTATTGGTCAAGTATTTATTTTATTGGCAAACAGGTGTCAACTTGTGTGTTAAAGTGGAAGGAAAGTGTGCTTGGCAGTGTTGTGACAAAGGACAGACTTCCTAGAGAAGAGATTATCAGAGGGGTAGCCGTGTTAGTCTGGATCTGTAAAAGCAGCAGAGAATCCTGTGACACCTTATAGACTAACAGACGTTTTGGAGCGTGAGCTTTCGTGGGTAAATACCCACTTCGTCAGACGCAGGTAGTGGAAATTTCCAGGGGTAGGTATATATATGCTAGCAAGCAAGCTAGAGATAACGAGGTTAGTTCAATCAGGGAGGATGGGGCCCTGTTCTAGCAGTAGAGGTGTGAAAACCAAGGGAGGAGAAACTGGTTCTGTAATTGGCAAGCCATTCACAGTCTTTGTTTAGTCCAGAGCTGATGGTGTCAAATTTGCAGATGAACTGAAGCTCAGCAGTTTCTCTTTGAAGTCTGGTCCTGAAGTTTTTTTGCTGCAGGATGGCCACCTTAAGGTCTGCTATAGTGTGGCCAGGGAGGTTGAAGTGCTCTCCTACAGGTTTTTGTATATTGCCATTCCTGATATCTGATTTGTGTCCATTTATCCTTTTCCGTAGTGACTGTCCAGTTTGGCCGATGTACATAGCAGAGGGGCATTGCTGGCATATGATGGCGTATATTACATTGGTGGACGTGCAGGTGAATGAACCAGTGATGGTATGGCTGATCTGGTTAGGTCCTATGATGGTGTCGCTGGTGTAGATATGTGGGCAGAGTTGGCATCGAGGTTTGTTGCATGGATTGGTTCCTGAGCTAGAGTTACTATGGTACGGTGTGCAGTTGCTGGTGAGAATACGTTTCAGGTTGGCAGGTTGTCTGTGGGCAAGGATTGGCCTGCCACCCAAGACCTGTGAAAGTGTGGGATCATTGTCCAGGATGGGTTGTAGATCCCTGATGATGCGTTGGAGGGGTTTTAGCTGGGGGCTGTATGTGATGGCCAGTGGAGTCCTGTTGGTTTCTTTCTTGGGTTTGTCTTGCAGTAGGAGGCTTCTGGGTACACGTCTGGCTCTGTTGATCTGTTTCCTAATTTCCTCGTGCGGGTATTGTAGTTTTGAGAATGCTTGGTGGAGATTTTGTAGGTGTTGGTCTCTGTCTGAGGGGTTAGAGCAGATGCGGTTGTACCTCAGTGCTTGGCTGTAGACAATGGATCGTGTGATGTGCCCGGGATGGAAGCTGGAGGCATGAAGGTAGGCATAGCGGTCGGTAGGTTTTCGATATAGGGTGGTGTTAATGTGACCATCACTAATGTGACCAGCACGGTGCAAATAAGTGAAATTTGCACTACCTGTGTCTGACGAAGTGGGTATTCACCCACGAAAGCTCACGCTCCAAAACGTCTGTTAGTCTATAAGGTGCCACAGGATTCTCTGCTGCTTTTAGAGAAGAGATGGCACTTACATTGTTATGCGTACTCTTAGTCTAACTTGTTGCTTGGCAGCTATACGCTTGTAAAACCATGAACATTTTTAAGTGCCTTATCCCAAGAGGCAGACATGAGCAAACAGACCGTGGAGAGACCATGTTTTTGATTGAAGTGTTTGGTCAAGCCAGATGGGTATCTGTTCTGATTATGTGCACCAGTAGTTAAATTGAAATATCAATAAGGAATCCCTTTATACGTATGTTTGGTTTAATATTTTTTTTTGTTTGGACTTTACAGATTGTTAAATGGTACAAAGAGAATGCAGCCAGAGCTTTTGCTGGTTTGCGTAATTTCAGTTGAACAAGAAAGGTGTAAATAAACTAGAAAACCCAAGGAGATTTTGCTTAGTCGGGACATCCTCTTTCTCTCCAGCTGCTCAGATCCTGGTGTTGGCATAATTGAAAATAATAATAAAAATGAACAGATTTAAGATTAGTTTGCTGGTGAATTAATATTTTTTGTTAAATAAGAAAATTCACAGCATTGCTGCATTTTTTTTATATACTGATCCCCCCTCCCTTCTTTTTCATCTTGGACACAACTGCAGCCGCTTTTAGAAATATTTCTAACCAGAAGTACAAATAGACAGGTTTCCTTCCCACCAGACAATAATAATAGTCCTGTGTTTTCAGGTGGGAGGAGGTACTGAGCATCATGTAAATAAAATGTGATCTGAAACCTCATGTTGCAGCCATCAGGCTCAAACACTGTCTTGACATGTCTGTTCACTATCAAAGCTTCTGATAGGTAATATAGTGGATTAGTGCCTTAGTGTTCCCCCTGGATAGACCTGAGTTCAAATCCTAGCTCAGATCATTACTGAAAGGATATTTAGTGTTCTTATTCTAGTTAACATACATTCATGTTACAGAGCCATACAATTTGGCACAAATTATAGTCTCTCTGTCCAACAGAGATACAGGAGTAACGTAGGAAGTACTGTTAAAGATTAGTACTCAAACACACACAGTAGAGCACTGTCTGCTTGAACTTTGCCTGATTTAATGCAAGTAGGGTTGTCAGGCATCTGGTTTTCGACCAGAACACCTGGTCGAAAAGGGAGTGCCGAACGGGCCGTTAAAAGTCTGGTCGGCAGCGCAACGTGGGCCCAGGTCTAAGCCAGGCTCCCTGCCCCAGCCCAGAGCCCCCTCCTGTGTAACCAGCGACAAATCAAAACTAAAAGAACCCCAATATGCCTCTCTGTTTCCCTTTTACAGGTCCAGGTTCTTGGACTTGCTATCAGGGTCTGTCATCTGAGGAAGCAGCTCCTGTGTCCCACCCTCCCTTCACAAATGTGGTATAAGAGGAGAAACAAAAATTATGTTTGAATCAGGTAAGTAGTGTATTAAGGGTTGGTTACATGAAAGGGGTAAAGGGACACCCACAAGCAAACACACAAAAACTCAGCAAATGGTGGACTGCAACAAAGGAGCTTTAAGCTCAGGTCCAATATACCCTTCCCACGGCAACAACAATAAAACAAATCAAATCCCCTATATAGCCTACTGCTACTGCGATGTCAGCTATGGGCAGCTCAGACGATAGTGAGCGGTGGGTCCAGGACCTTCTACCCTCAGGCCAAATGCTGGCCTTTGGGGAGGAACACTGGATCTTGGCTGCTGGATGATGACAAGCTGGTGGACCAAAGCTGCTGGATGGTGGACCACAGGACCCTGGATGGCAGGTAAATTGACGGTGTCACTGGATCCTTCACAGCTCTTGATCCGGAGACCTGCGCAAAAGCCCGACTGCACACAGCTGCCTCCTGGATGGACAGCCCCGTGATGACATGGCATAGTTCCTTATAAAGAGTGAGTGGTGGGAAAGTTCTGAGGGGACGGCAGTTACAAGCCAGTTCCAACTGGTTTGAATCAGCTCTGGAGATGCAAATACACATACAAAATTAAAAGCCACATTTTGAAAATTTGACCATGTTTTATTAAATTAAAAATGCTCTTAGTGAAAAACAAAACCCAAACCAATGCTATCAGGAACAAGCCAGTGTGGTTTCTAGTTTATAGAATGAGAAAACAAAGCCATTTTTAAGATGGTAAAAATGTCCTGTGTCCATTTATAAACTCTGAACTATGACCATGAGTGTTGATATACTGTCTAGGTCAGGGGTCCCCAGCGCAGTGCCCATAGGCACCATTGTGCCTGCCGGGGCATCTAAATGTGCCTGCGTTCTGGTCGGCAGACGAGAATCTGCCGAAATGCAGCTGACAAGCTGCGTCATCCAGAGGCATCACCGCCAAAATGCTGCCCATTTTGATCAGTGTTTCGATGGCGATGCCTCTGGATGACGCTGCTTGTCAGCGGCAACGCCTATTGACATTTCCGCTTGTTGGCGGAATTTCAGCGGATGCTCGTCTGCTGCCATGGTCCTCTGTGACTTGTTGTCTGGTGCCCGCCAGACGTAAAAGGTTGGGGACCACTGACCTAGGTGATTTGGGATCTCCATTTTTCAGCTTTAAAATGTGCAATTGCTGAGTTTCAAATATAACATGGATCCAAGACTACCTTCTGTGCTATTGTTACTACATATATTCCCTTTATTTAGTTAATTAGCAGTGAATCACTAACAGTAGAATACAGTACTGTTTAATAAAGAGACAGTGAGCCACTCTCTAGCCTCATTTGAAAATAGAAAAGCAAGTAAACTCACTGCCATTCACCTGTTAGGCTCAAGATAAACATCCCAACAAGAAGCTGCCAGTGTTGATATATTTACATATGAAGATTCACTGGTTTTATCGGACAGTGATAATAATTGAAGAGAGAGACCTTGTAAGTTTAGACTTTCAAAAACTCACTAGTTTTAATTTTGTTTTCTCTGGAGCTTTCTTCTCTTATTTTAATTAAACCTTCCTTAACCTGCTGGCTGAAGAACTAGGAATTTTTAATATTAACACTTACTTAAATTGCCTCTTGCTCTTTTCCAATCTATGACTAACACAAGCCACATGATAGCCTCTTTGCAACATATGTGAGTAGTTTTTATGTCTGGCAAATAGGCATCAGCAAAGGGAATTATTTTATATCCCTGTGGTAAATGATCACTGGTGTCACAAAAAGGTCAATTATAAATCCTTATTTCATCCTTAGACCATCAAACCGGGCTTCTTTAGATTAGGTGTTTGCCCATACAGTCATATGATTTAGTGATAATGGTTCAGGCAGCACAGTAAAGTGGAGTGGGGGAAGGTGGCTTTAAGCCATCTTTATGCCTTCTGAATTCTGAGCCCAGCTGGAGCTGTGGCAGATTCTGTACATTAGAGCAACTCCAAGGGGTGCTTTAATTTATGGCAGCTTTGAACATCCCCCTATGGATGCTCAGCAACCCCTGAAGAGCTAAAGGGCATACCTGCTCACACCCATTCTGTCAGTCTCATGGTGCCCAAAGAAGCTCCTATCCCAAAGATAATCCCCAGAGAAGAGGAGAGGAAGGATTTAAGCCAGTTCTGGGTGCTTTATGACAGCTAATCAAGTGTGAAGGGGGCTACAGCAGAGGGGTGATATCAAAAGCAGGCATACAAAACAATCCAGTGGATTTAGATTACACGTCATGAGGTAATTTAAAATATTTAGGCACCTAAGTCCCCATTTTAGGCTCACTGTCATCCACAAAACTCCTACTCATCTGCTGCCTAATACTGGAGACACCTAAACTCACTCAACTCAAACTATTGCACTAAGAATTTCCCTTGGCACCTAAGTTTCTGGCTTTGGGCATGTGCACTGCTACCTGACTCACCTATTTCCTGCCTATGCCCCAATGAGATCCATGAATTGGGGGAAAGATAGTCATTTACCACCTGTCTCGCATGCAAGTCCCAATCCAGTAAGGGTGCTCAGAGGTTACCTACGTGATCAAGTCCAAATCAAAATCTGGCTAGTGGTGGAGGCACTACCACTGTCAGTCTTATAACTTCTAGTAGTTCGTGCACTCACCTGAGACCCAGGAGATCCAGGATCAATTCCTGCCTTTGCCTGAGGAGGAGAAATGGGATTTGAACAGGGGTCAGGAAAGTCTCTAAGCAATGTGGTACAGGATATTCTGTTTTGGGGCTTCCTCAATCTCTGCTGTTGAAGCTGTTTCACAGTGTATAATTAAAGATTTATCCCAGAAAGAAATTCATAAGAGTATAAAATAATTGTATTATCTTGGAACAAGTAACAAAAACATTGTTCCCATATTTCTTTTGTTTAAATTCTACCCTCTGCCTTTTTTTGTGAGTGTTAATAATTCATATATATTTAATTCTGTTAGCCTGAAGCATATTTTTTTAAACAAGCCAGTCAAGCTGCTTGATCTTATAATATAGCCTTAGGCTGTTATCATCATTTTTTCCTTGGAAATTCTGTGGTGGGTAGGGTGAGATGATGTGTGTGGTGTATCTGCCTCGCCTTTGCTCTATGCCTCCCTTGCAGACAAGAGTTAAAACCTACATGGGAGCTTCTGAGGAGAAAAGATGGTAGTGCAAATGCAACTATACAGGATAAAAGAAGAATGAGGCCCTCTGGATTCAAAATTCAGTTCCAATGGTTTCTCCTGCTCAGTTTTCTGAACTAAATGCTAGCATTTATTGTCACATACCACCCAAAATATAGAAGGTGCTTTACAGAAAGAGCAAAGCACCACTTCTTGCCCCTAAAAACTTGTATATTAATTCTAGACATAAGACAGTGACTCATTGGTACTATGTGAAGGAAGGGAGGATGAGGTTTACAGCAATAAAATTATGAAGTTGTTTAGTTTGCTATGTACATTTCATGGTGCTTGCTTTTTATTTTTGTTATATACGTATATAAAAAAATCACTTTGTGATAAGCTGAATTTGTTCCTAACATTATTAGTTCACTTATGTTTCACTTTCAGAGTATATAGACAACAAACAGACCCTGATTTATCACCATCAAGGTTATTTGGTGCCTGGTTAATTGAGCCATGTGAAGAAATGCCATCCTGTGTTGTTATTAATATATTATAAATCCGTATTACTGTAACACCCAGAAGCCCTAATCATAAACCAGCACCCTGTTGTGCTTGATGCTCTACAGACACTAGAAAAAGACAGTCCCTATGCAGGACTGGATTTCTAAATAGGCACAGTAGGCACATGCCTAGGTGCACCAGTGTTCTATGGCGCCCTACTTCTCTAAAACTGTGTACAATATGAAGATCAGCTGTAGGCAGGGGGAGCACTGAAAATGCTGTGCTTAGGGGCACATAAGGTGTAAATCAGGCCCTATCCCTCTTTCAAGCCGCTTACAGTGTAAATAATCTCTTTTTCCTTCTTCAGCTGGTGGAACGCAGACGGCTCTTGTGGATGGCTGAAACCTAAACTAATCTCAGAAGGGCTCTTATTGCAGATTCATCATGGTGAGTGCTTTCACATAATAAACTAAACACTTTCCTTCCTGCCCTCACAGGTCTGTATTCTGTGCCAGGCCCTGTCTATACTGAGGCTCATAATTAGGTTTGAAATAGTTTTCCAACAGTTTGTAACCAATCCTTGCCAGACACAACATGGAGGGGAAACGTCCAAGATGTGAGAGAACACTTTTTTCAAAGCACATAAAATGACACCTCATTTCATGAATTAAATTGAAAGTGATTAACTGGATTTTTTTTTTTAATCCATGCATGTCTTTATCTAAACGTTCCTCCCTTGTGACTTTAAAAATCTATTAATCTTCTGTATTCAATTTCCACTTTATCTTTTCATGTATATTTTCTACTATACTTTGGCCACCTCTCTTAATACTTGCCCTCCCCTTCTCTTCTCTCTTTCCCCTCCATCAGCTGCACATTTTTGCCCCTTTTTCTTTCAACAATCATCTTCCCTCTCACATCTGCATGTTTACCCATCTCGCTCATCTTCAGACACATATTTCCTCTCTGCCCTCCACAATTTGTCATGGTGTTTTAAAGGTACATAGAAATAACGTAGTACTTTCTGCATGTCGCTGTCTTCTCAATTATTCTGTAGCATGTACTGCATGACCTTCAATAGCAATAGCACTGTTTTGTCATCTGCCTAGTCATATTGCTGAATCATGGAGAAAATCTTTTTCTCCACTAGAAGAAGAGTAGTATAACTTGGCTGATGCAGCATAATCACCACTCACCAGGTTTCTGCTATCATCAAATGCCTATAAGATAACACACATACTCTGCATAAGAAACAACTTTGCAGATACCAGGTGAAAACTGGTGTTCTCCTGAACCTGGATAGAGAGGATTACAAACTCTTTGTTTCACAACGCGCTATTCATAAAGTATTTCTGGCAAGTACAGTGCAGAATTCCTCTATATCATCAGTTCCTGCTGCTTCTGGTGGCTCGGAAGACCACCTTGCATCTGGATCTCCTTAAGAAGATACCATGCCAAATAACAGAGAAGCAGCTGAAGTGGCTAAGATCTTACAAGACTTCATGATCATGATTGTCCTGTCCATGTTTTCATTGATCTGTGGAAATTCCTGACAGCTAGGATGAAGCAGCATGCCACATACAGAAAACTCCTGTTAGGTTACCTGTGTCACATTTTAATAAATAGTCAAAACATGTGAGATTTAACTATTTAAACTTGAATAACAAGTTTCTCAGGTAAACTGAAAATTAATTTAAAATAAAAATTATAAAGCTTGGGAACTAACAAAATGTACAAACATCATCTGGCTGAGTATTACAGAGTGGAGCATTACACCTTCTCTCTGAGAGCAGTCAAAATGACTTCTGCTAACCCTCCAGAGATTGTCAGAGCCTATCAGAGAACCAGAACTATATGAATTAAACCATGTGACCAGTTTCAATTAACCATACTCAAAAGTCACATCTAGATTAGACACCGTGGTGACAGGAGCACTAGATCGATTAGGTAGAAATCTCAAAAATGCACTGTGAAAATCTTATGCAAAATTTACACAAAGAGTGTCAAAATTTCATGCTCAACTTTGACAAGTTTTAACTAACAAAATTCTTTAGCACAAACTGCTCCTTTTATTCACAGTAGCTCTACAAATAAAAAAGGGGCAAGTTAAGTGTTTTAATTTTCAGATCCAATATTTCAGAGCTCTACCTAATAGTCTGTAACAAAATTCTACTTCAAAAATATCAAACATCATGGAGGAAAAAAAAAGTCCAGAGAGAGATTTGGTCATCAACTGTCCTGTGAACCCAGTCTCACATGTTCTACAGGTTCTTCTGGTTCAACCACCAACCTTGAGTTAGGCATGCTAACACCTTTTCTGCTGCTACTGGTATACTCACCAGCATATTCACTATCAAAAATCTCTCTTTTGCAAGAGAGAGATGCCAGTTGCCAATTTTTGAGAAAAAAAGAGCTGTCATTACAGTGCAAACTATTGATTAGCCCAGCTGTAAAAAATGGAAGAATCTGAAAGTAATCTCTACAGTCAGAAGGACTTGGAAATAGTCAGAGGCGATGGTCCATTGGGAGACGACGGGCTGGCTCCAGCATAGTTATGGAAAATTACGTGACATTTTTCTTTCATTGAAATAGTTGTCCCATTAACTTTATCCATTCTACAAAAATATATCTACTGGCTGGCTAGCGGCAAATACAGAACACACATGCTACGTGTCTAAAACAGATAGCTTAACTGACTCTGTGCCACTGCAAAACCACCAGCAAAATATCTTACAGGCCAGTTGCTCAATTTAGGCTGGATTGCGAGAGTGATTCAGTGGAAAGAGAGATAAAGGAAGTATGTTAACATTCTCTCATCTTTCATCTTCACGTGTCTTATCTCATGTGTCTATTTCTTTTCTCTGTGGCAGCAGTGTTGAACACTAATGCCAGAAACCTTGATGCAACAGACACTTCTTTAAAAAGTGTTTATTTTTAGAGGATTTTCAGTAATGCAGTAAGCACAGAAAAGCTGAGAAAGAATGACTTTGTAGTTATGGCATTGGATTGGGATTTAGGAGATCTATGTTGTTTTCCTAGTTCTGCCATAGACATCTAGTGTGACCTTGGGCAAATCACATAATCTATATGTGCCTCAGTTCCCCATCTATGAAATCTGATTAATACTACTACTATTTCCCCCTCTCCTTTATCTGTTTTGTCTACATAGCATATAGGCTCTTTGGGGGCAAGGAACATCCCTTATGCATTTTGACATAGAGGTGCCTCTCAAAGTTACTGCAGTACTCTTAATATTAAGAGTATATATAACAAATAGTAAATACAAGTGCTGAAATTCATGCAGATCCACAAAGTTTGTTTAGATGCATTATACAAAGAATTATTGATCCCTATGGAGCTTGATGATGATCTCAGCTACCTTATTAGTACTTCGACACTGATTTCAAACAGATGCAAGATCAGGTCCATGGAATGTGAATATTTAATGCAGGTCAAGGTTAATACGATTTTAGTAGATTAGTTAGAAAGTAGAATGAAAGTGAAATATTAGCATGCTTAGATTTTTTAGTATGGAAATCTAGAGTTCTAGTTCATATGCATCAAGCAAAGCATAGCAGCGATAATATTTTAATAAGACTGCAATACCTAACCTATCCCACCTGACTACAGATGAGTCCAGTTATCAGTGAATGTTTGCATCAAATCTTCATGTACCAGGTGGAAGGGATATTACATCATCTCTAGTTCAAATATAAACGTAAGCTCTAGCCCAGAGAGGGTTCTGAGCTGAACTCCTGATCAGAGTATTTTAGTTCAGAGGCCAGCAAGATTGGGAAACGTGCAGTTCACACACACAGCTCCACAGAGGAAGGGGAGTGCTCTTTATTTTTATCCTGTTTGGCTCGTGTTGGCCAATTTTTGTGGAAATTAGTGCTTGGAAGGGATCTGGTTCCTGTTGATTTACAAATCCTCAGCTGGTAAGAATGAAACAGAGAAAAAGTGAGGAGAAATTTAAAGAGGGGGCAAAAAACATCCAGTCATGAAGCTACAATACTACAGATGTGACATTTCTGCCTGGATAGTGTAGTTATAGGAAAGGTCCATCGATTTGGGGGCAGGATGAAATAGGAAGTAGTTGTGTGGAGGAAAAAAAACTTATGGTGAATGAAAATTGGATCTTCTTTCCAAAAAATCAAAACAAGAACAAATCAATTTTTTTTTTAAAAAGTAAACCTGAGTAATATTGGAACATTCTAACTAGTGTAGTAAATACTGTTCAGTGATATTAACAATTTGCAGTGTTGATAGAGAAAAAAATTATGCTTCAGTACACACACACAGACACACACACCCAGAACGAAGTTAAACATATTGCAAGTATTTTAGATTAGAATGACCCAGCTTTGAATGGCACACACTCTATGCCTACAACTTAAACACTTTTCAGTTTCTATGCATTTGACCTTTTGTTAAGCAATGTAATTTTTTGTAACATTTTAATTGTCTAAATGTCTTTCAATCTAGTTTCACCTTACAACGTTATCTCCACAGACCAACACTGATACTAATTAATTATACTTTACAGAATACCACCACGGGCATAAAGTGCTCAATTGCACGAGAGTCCTAACAATTTGTGCAGAGTTAATGAAGATATTTACTTGTAATTTTCCAGAAAACTCAGCTTGTACTCTAAGAGTATGTGGAGTAGCTTTGATTAGGACAAATACTTGTTTTCATCCATAGCAAAGAATTTTTGGGCCTACTAACCTGAGTACTGACTACCCTTGTTGCAGATTAAGCTGCTTACTTCTTGTCCTACCTTCAGCGGACATGGAGAACAACTGATCACCACTATCTTCTTTATAAGAGTCCTTAACATATTTGAAGATGGTTGGCAGGTCCCTCATCAGTTCTCTTTTCTCAAGCCTAAACTTGCCCAGTTTTTTTAACCTTTCCTCATAGTCAAGTTTTCTAAACCCCTTTTCATTTTTGTTTGATCTCCTCTGGATTCTCTCCAATTTGTCCACATCTAAACTGTGGCACTGGCACCCAGAATTGGACACACTACTCCAGCTGAGGTTTCACCAGTGCCAAGCAGAGTGGGACGATTATCTCCTGCATCTTACATATGACACTCCTATTAATACACCCAAAAATATTAGCCTTTTTCACAACTGAATTAGAGTGTTGACTCTCAATTTATGATTTATTATAACCCCCACTTTTGTAATGTGTCATTTACGCTTGGTGTTAACTAATAAATATACCTTGTTTCACAAAATGTAATTATATTGTGTGCACACAAGAGATAGTTAAAATTCAACTACACAAAGTTAAAAACATTTCATCAGCACTATAATAGGATAAGATAAAAAAAAGTATAACCCTGCTGCCAGATTGTGTCAGCAGCAACGAGGACTGGGGTCAATGTCTAGGGATTCCTCTTAAAATTACAAGACAGACTCCATCTCCCACCAATAGCTGGGAAATGCACTAGGCACTTCTAATTGGCAATACAGTACTTCCCCACCTGCAAGCACTGAATCTGTGTATAAAAAGAAAATTTTTATTAAGGGGAGAGAGAACATAGCAACAATGATTAAGTATGCAAACAATAAGTAAAATACACATCCCACATTACCTTGAGCAGTAGTCCTTTGCGTCAGGATCCTACCTTGCAGGGTGAAAGTCCAATGGACAAATAGACAAGGTGAGTGAGGTATCCTTTATTGGCCCAAATAAAAGATATCGCTCACCATGTCTCCCAAATATCCTGGGACTGACACAGTTACAGCAATACTGCATACAACAATGGACAAATGTCCCTTTAATGCACCACTCCCCCTTTCCCTCTGCTGTACCCCAATCATGGTGGTTGTCCACGGTGAGCAAAATCCCTGAGTCCAGGGGAGCATTCAGATGAGCTGACCTCCAGCTGCCTCCACTGCTGTTGCTTTGCTGCCACTGCCTTTGACACTTCTTGTCACTGTCTCTGCTGCTCTGCAATGTCCTTTGTCCAGTCTGGTCCCACAGCACTATAACTACCTCGCCCAGCTATCAGTAATCACAACTTTAAGATTTGCTGAGTAGAGGGTGCCTTTGATGCTTCTGCTGCATCTTTCACCATGCCACCTTTAGCTGTAATACTGCATTCTGATGTTCCACCACCTAGCCCAGTTCTTAGTTGTTTGAGACCTTAGTGATTTCAGTGGGTAGTAGAGAACCTCACTACTACTTCCTCTTCTGCACTGTCTTTCACCACAGCCTAAGGCCCAGTTCCTAGATCAGCATATCAGCTCTAGTAGTTACTAAGAGATGAGGTTGTGAATTGATTCTAGTGAACTCTGCCTTAAAACACTAATGAAGACAAATCAAATGGGAGCTAGAACCCTTGAACGCCAGGTAGAAACACTTGTCTATACCCCCACTGACTTGCAGTTGGATGTGGCTCACTACTCTATGCTTAGCAAGGGAAGTTATAGTTACGGTGAACCCTCAATTGAGGCATATTAAAAACAGTTCTGCTGTCCTTTAGTCATACAATAGGGGTAACAACATTTCATTACAGCTGCCTCCATGACTTACATGAATTTTAACCTAAAACAGACAAAATCCACCAATTTGGAAAAGCAGGTATGTCAAGCTATCATCTTGGCAGAGCAGGTGTGTCTATGCACATAAGGTCTGTTCATGAGGTCTTTTCCTCCAGTTCATCAACAGATGGCAGGAGAGAGCTCATTCAAACCTCCGGTTTACACGTTTACATATTAAAAACACATAGGTAGCGTGGTGTGCTTTGCAAATGATCCTGTGGCTATCACAGGTGAGTGTAGAGGTAGTCATGGTTCTCTTTGTTCTCCTTTGGAGTGGTAGGGGTAAGGGTTGATACCATGCTGCTACCTGTTACATTGTGGGGTGCAGGGAACAGCGACCATGGAGTCTTTCATGGATTTCACAGGCTGCTGTGTTTGGGACCTTTGGACATGTAATTTAGTAATATTCTGCAACATTAGTGTTTGTTACCTGATCAAAGTCATAATATCACAGTGCACTTCCTGCTGCACCTCTTGGCCCATTTAACTCGCCCTCCAGCAGTTCTTAGTTCTCCCTGGTCTTGTACATTCAGCCCCCCCAGTCTCTCTGTTCATGGCTATAAACAACTGGCAGATCTCACATAGCATATCCTTCCTAGTTTGCTTCTTTTTTGGCCTGATGTGGGTCAGATGTTCAACTGGTGTGGAAGGGGCACCTTTAAAAAAGGCTGCTGATTAAAAAAACATGACCATGATCAGATGTGGACTGTTTTTTAATTTATTTTCAAACATTTTACAGATAAATTGGGGAATCAAAGATGAATACCTTTGCTCACTAAATGCATGGATGAGCACCATTTTAAAAAAGAAAAGAAAGGAGGGGGAAGGAAGGGAGTAGGTTTTGGTCATTGAAAAGGGAAACAAACAGGTTTATAAAGAATAATGCATCTATATACTTACTGAGTTCTGGTCCCTTTTATCTGCTGTGCTCACCTGGCAGGCATGGTTTGCATCTTCTTTGGCATCCTGTCCTCCTCTCCCGGCTGCATACTGCAGGGCTCCCTGTACCTGCCTCATGCAAAGTGTCCACAGTTAGATTTGGGGGGCTGGCAGGGTCCCCACCAAGTGTGGCATGCTATTAATTAGTGGCAGGTCTGTGGGGTGGCCTCAGCTTTGTTGTCTTCCCTTGCCTTCTGATATGCCTGCTAATGTTCCTTCACTCAGCACTGTTGTGCCCCAGGCTTAGCATCCGCTTCACAATCTGCATGTTGATGTCTGAATTTCTTCAGCTGGCTTGACCACCCCTAGCTTCACCTCTCACCTTTCCCCCTCCCACCTGACAGGCTCTGACCAACCCCAACTCTACCTCACCTGTCCTCCATAGACAGTCCCTGACCAACCCCAGCTCCACCTCTCACCACCACCACCACCCCCAGACCAATCCCAGCTCCAACTTTCTTCCCTCCCCCCAACACGCCTTGACCAACCCCAGCTCCACTTCTCACCCTGCCCATGCCCACAGGCCCTGACCAACCCCAGCTTAGGGTTGCCAATTTTCTCATTTCAGAAAACTGAACACTCTTGTCCTGCCCACTGCCCCGCCCCTTCCCCTAGGCCTGCCTCTGCCTGAGGCCTCACCCCCTCACTCCAACCCACCCCCATCCCTTGCTCTCTCCCACCCTCTCTCATGTGCTCATTTTCACTGCAAGGCCCGAACAGCTTTTATTTGTTACAGGATGCTAGAACTGGCAGCAAAATAGTCAAAAAGGGTAATTTAAAAAAATTAAATTTCACAAAGACTTTCAGGATTCTTTCCCTCCCCTCTTCCTGTTTTTTGTAATCACCTCCATGTTTTTTGTTCACTAAAGTTATTGTGATTTTATGTGTGGAATTAGGACCACATATTATCACAGCTGCAATGGGTTCATTAAAGGCCCACTCCCGAAGCTCATATCCAAATCCACAGAGCACAACCACAGAAATGCACATCTGTCCAGACAGCTATAAAAATAAATCTGTAGAAACTGACTCCCACACCTACATGCAGACACACACGGGTATTCATGTGTACACATCTAGCATGCACTAACACATATACTTCCACATTATTTAATATTACAATTGTTGTTTAGTGCCTAGAGACCCCAACTAAGATCAGGGCTCCAGGGTGGTAGGTGCTGGACATATACATAAAAAGACAGAGTCTGCAACGAGTTTATAATGTAGCTAGACAAAGGCGGAGAGATGATACACTGGCTCTTCTGCAATTATTAGTCAACAGCAGCCACCTTTTAAGAAATAATACATTTCTTTTAGAGTTCTTTTCTCTTTTAAAAACTTGTTATGAAATGAATACACATTTAATGTCATCCATTTTTTTTGTGCGCAAGCCAGCAAAAGGAATAAAAGTCAAAGTTGGGCTGCAAATTTTATTCACATTGGTATACACACATGCAGCAATACACACACCTCCCTACACAAAGACACATAGTTTCTTACACACATACAATGCATGCATGCACACACTTGCCTACACAGAGACACTTTTTCCACACACTTTTCCAGGGGCTGCCTAAACCACCCAGCTGGGAAGGGAGGAGGGTGGGCTGGAGGGGAAAAGATGTGGGGGGAAGGGGAGTGGATGGGGAGGGAAAAAGGCCAAGGATGAGAGCAAGGTGGGGGTGAGAGGAGGCAGTGAAGGAGAGAGGAGGAGGTGGGGAGGGGTATGTGGGGTGGATGGAGATGCAGGGGGCGGCAGAGGGCTACAAGTGCATGAGGATGTGTGGGACACTAGGGTGGATAGCGCTATATGGGAGTGCAGCAGTGTACGGAGGTAAATGGGCTGCCAGGGTGTAGAGGGTGAGGGCCATGGGGATGGTGGTTCTGGGAGGTGGAGAGAATGGGTGGGAGAGAACTGTAAAGGCTACAGGGCTGGGATGGGTAGGTGTGGGGGTCAGGATGGAGAAGGGATGCAATGATAGGGGGATGGGGATGCAGGAGAGTAAGGATGGGGAGGGATACAGTGATGGGGGATGGGAGTGGGTGGGTTGGGAGGGGGGTAGGGGTGCAGGGAGGGAGATGGGGGTGCAGCCCCCATTCCCAGCACTTGGAGACGGGCAACTCCTGGGTGCTGTCAATGGGGCGACAGACCGCGTGGTTCACAGCAGGGCACATGCTGCAGCTTGAGCCCAGCCACACGAGGAGAAGAGCCGGGTAGCAATGGGAGAAGCGTGCACCACGGGACCCCTCAACAGCTGCCTGCTGAGCGCTTGCAAGTGGTGCTAGTTCGTCCCCTGCCCTGACCCAACCAACGGGAGCTGCACCTGCAGGCAAGGCAGTATGTGGACCCCCTCCCTCCTGGCAGCCCCTAAGGCTAGGAGCCAGACATTCTGGCTTCTTCCTGACCTGGGCACTGCGTGGGCCACGGCACTAGCAGGGAACCTGCCAGCCCTGCTGTGGTGCCCCAAACCGGACGTTCAGTGGCCAGTCAGTGGTGCAGATTGGTGCTGTCAGGAATCCTTTGGGACTGGGTGTTCTGATCCAAAACCGGACACCTGGTCACCCTACCCCAGCTCCACCTCTCACCCCGCCCTTCCCAGGCAGGCCTTGACTAACCCCAGCTCCACTTCTCACCTCCCACTCCACAGACAGGCGGTGACCAACCCCAGCTCCACCTTTCTCTCGCCCCCCCCCGGGCCCCGACTACCCCCCAGCTCCACT
>NC_133770.1:216174165-216210119 GCF_003597395.2 Chelonoidis abingdonii
CCCCGCCTCAGCTTTCCTGCCCCCCAGCCGAATCGGTTCCCCTGCTGTCAGAGCACGAGGGGCGGCACCTGCGGGGTCCGCCCCCGTCTCCTCCCCTCCTCTCCTCCGGCCGGAGCGCCCGAGACCCAGCGGGAGAAACCAGCGGCGCTAGCGCAGGCGGGGATTCGCAGCGCAGCCTCTCGGCGTGCGGGGAAAAAGGGGCGTTGGGGGGCTCGGAACCCGCTGGACCCTCCTCTCCGCCCCGCACGGTAAGGGGCGGCCCCGGCCGGGCCATGCGGCTCGGGGTCCCTGGCTCGCCTGAGCCTCTCCTAGCCCCGCTGGGGAGGACACAAAGGTAGCGGAGCTGAGGCAGGGAGCGGGGTCCGCTGCTCGCTCGCTGTGTCACTCACCCCGGGAGCGCGGAGCGGGCTGCAGCTGCAGGGGGCGGCTCGGAGTTAATTGAGCTCTGTCAGCATATCGCCTATTTACCCTGGCTGCGCATCAGCCCTCCGGGCTCCGGCCCTTTGTTACCGCTCTGCGCGCAGGGGACAAGCCCCAGGGGGCTCGGTCAGCTGCGCGCGTGGAAACCCCTCGGGTGGGAAGGTGGCGCGGAGGCGCCGCTGGGCGTGGGAGGGATTCGGGGGGTGCAGGTGGTTGGTTCTTCTGTAGCTTCTCCCTCCCCAAAAGTTACTAGGCCAAAGGCTCGCCAATAGGCGGCTCAGTTGCGTTGTTGTTAGTGAGATGCCGGTATAGCTCGATTAATAAACTAGTGTCAGGAAGGGGGGTGGATCAGGTCCCGGGGTGGGGTTTGTTGATGAACGTTTCCCGAAACGTCCGAGCCCGCATTTTGCTCATGTTGACAATGAAGGCGCTCTTGGGCTTTTCCTCTTTTGCCGTATGGTTTTGCGATTATTTGCTGAACAGCACTGATGTGTTGACAGTTGGAGGTGACCGTAGTTTTACTCTGAGACACGAGGCAAGGGATATATAAATAAAGGGAGGATGGCTACCTAGTATTTTTACTAATTCTGTTGTTTAATTTCTTTTGGCTTTAGTCTTTATTTGCATGAATTGTCTAGCGATGGTTACTTTAAGAAGTTCCACATGTTAAAAAAAAGGCAAATGCTTTTGATCGTAATATGTCTGCTAAACTACAGGGTACCTCTTCTCACTTTGAAGTACAAGCTGGCTTTCTTTTTAATGATTTCCTTTATTGTCACATTCTCTCACTTGCCTGACTACTTTGCTAGTGTAAAACAAGTTTGGGAAACTGGTTTTGAAGTGAATTGGGATGCAGTTTTCAAAAAGCATCTGAGTAATCTGAAACTTCCAGCCTTTTTATAAATAATTTTCCTCTTATTGCTTTGAAATATCTGAAAGAACAACATTTTAACCCATCATATTTGCTTTAATTTTATGAAGAAGTGTTTGAACCCTGAAGTATTTTGGAGGGTAAACCAATTGTCTCAGCTCAGTGGCCCCAAACCTGCAAACACTAATGCATATGCTGCACTTTAAGCACATTATGTCACATACTCAAAGTTCAGCACATATGTGTTTGTAGGATCAGGACCATAAATGTTTACTATCTTTGGCAAATACCTTGAAAGTGTGAGATCAAAACATGCCTTTTGGTTTCCCAGAATTAGTGACTGTGGTGGCTTCCCCATGAAAAATGCTTTTAGGGAAATATTTTTTCCACACAAAATGACAGTTCAAATAAATATAGTTAAAACTATTTAAAATTATAAATAAAAAGATCTTAAAGAAAAGAATAGTCTTTCATAATTTAAGATTAGTGGAAGTCACAAATGAAGGATTTTTTTTAGAATTATTATTTAGAGTTATTAGACTCAATAGGTATTAGCTCCTGTTGACAATAGTTTCTTGCACTTGACCTGATAAGAGAGAGTTTGGGTGGCCCTTCACAAAGTCCTACCAGGTTGAAGGACTGGCAGAAGGATTCCAGCAGTTTTTCATCTGAAAGGCTTAAGTATACAGCAGATTCTGCTTTATTTTTTTTCTGTTGTTTGCTATTTGACCTATAAATAAACGTGAAGGCCTTATACTGATTGCCAAGCCTATTATGTGAACATTGAATTAATGTTACTTCCCTATGATGGAATTAGTGGGGTATAGAGACTTTATTTTCTCAAAGACGTTAATAAATCCTTATCCAAATGAAATTGCTAGTCAAGTTGTCTTAAAAATAAAACAAAAAGCTATGGAATTGGTGTGTTTTGGTTTTGTTTGCAAGGGAAGAAGAAATCTCTATATATTCCCCAGCCTTTTAGGAGATAAGATTAGAAAAATCATCCAATGCTTTCAGGATTGGAACCTAAACATATGCATAACTTTACTTATATAAATAGTCCTACAGAAACTATGGACTACTCTCATGAATATAATTAAGTGTCTGCTTAACAATGAGCAGGGTTTGGTTTCATACCTGAAAGTACAAATACCTGTTCAGATAGGTTAACATATGTAGTATAGCCTTAAAATTTCAGTGCTTGTAAACCATGTATTTTTGAATTATTTAATAAAATAAATTAGTATAAAATATTTTGCGTGTTTCTGCACATTTGTGACACCAGATTACAATATTACAGCCAGCCAGAAATATTGGGAGTAGGCAAAAGGCAGTAGGACTAGATTTGCAAAAGGATTTAGATGTCTAGCTGCCTTTTTATGTGTCTAAATCCCAGAATCAGGTCTCACTGAGATCTAAAATACTTCCACATTGCTGTTTCCCAGCTTTGTAAGCATGTAAACTCACCTGGCACCTCAGCTTTTGCTGTAAAGTTTTTCCTCTGAGCACGTGTGTTTCAGCTCCTGCTGGGCATCTGGACACCTAAGCCCCAGACCAATGCACATAAAGGGGGGAAAGTAAGCGTTTGCTCTGAGTTTGCCTACTGGATTGGGTCCTTATAGGTGGTCTCATGCAAAATGGAGGAGTAGCGCTCTCACTGCTTTTAGTCCAGTGGTTAGGGTACTCATGGGAGACAGCTGAGACGTACATAAGAGGAGGAAGGGATTTATCACCTCTCAGGTGAGTGCCCTAACTGGGATATGGGATGTTCTGGTGTGTTTGAAGGTGTTGCATTGTGACTAAACAGTGAAAGAATCATTATGCCAGAGTGAGCGAGCAAGCAAGCATAAGAATGACTACATAGCCTGATGGTTAGATCAGTCACTTGGGAGGTGGGAGATCCAAGATCTAGTCCCCTGGCTCCAATGACTTTCCTTAATTATTTACCCACCATGGAACAGCTTCAATAGGAGAAACTGAGGGAACTCCACATGACAATATCCCAGTAATTAGGGCACTCACCTGAGAGGTGGCAGATCCCTTCAGCTTGAGGGTGGGCTTGAACTGGAGGTCTCCCACATCCTCCAGATGACTACTCTAACCACTGGGCTAAAAGTTAAGGGAGGTGGTTTCCCCTTTTGCTCCTGGCTTCATACCAAAACTGTGTAGGTGCTCAATACCAAGACAGGGTTCGCAGATAAGAATCCCAAGCAGAAGAAGGTGCCTCTTTGCAGCTTTGATTTAGGTACTTATCTCAGAGGCAGCCGGGGGGTGGGAGGTTTAGCACAAGCCCCCTCAGTTTGGCACCACCCATTGGTTAGGTTTGGTGAGGAGCTGCCTAGGGTGCTGGCTTTTATGAATCCTATTTTGAGGCACCTGTCCCTCCCCATTCATTATATAGGGAGGCTAGGTGCTTAGCATAGGCTTTGTGCATCCCATTGGTTTTTCTAGGTTCCTGAAAGTTAGGCATAGCAGTGTTCAGGGTAACCATGCCTAAGTTCCTTTGTGAATCTAGCCCTGGTGTAAACTGTAAATGCACTTTGTGTATACTGTGTTACAAGAGGGACTACTGAGAGAGCTGGGAGATAATGGACAAGTTTAATGTTGAGCTTGTATTATGATATGGTTAAAAATGTGATATTTTTTATTATCCTGTGCAGAGGCATTATACCACAGAACAAAGGGAAGATAGTATAGCTATATGAAATGTTTGCATAAATTCAAAACACACCCCAAATCAGGGCTAGTTTAAAGTTTTCTTAAGACCATAAATATAAGCCCTGGTCCTTGAAAATTGAGTGGAACTGGGTTGCTGCACTTTGTAAACACAAGGAAGGAGAGGAATTGTTTAACATAATTCAAACAGCTATGTCTAGGAGTTATAGGATAACAGTGAGCAAAATATTTTTTTTTAGGCTAAATGTGGTTGTGTGTGTGGAGGAGAGTTCCTGTTGAGACAGCTGTAATACTGTGAACACACAGTTGCTGAAGCATCTAAAACTAGACTAGAATCGTACTCAAGGATAAACTGTAGAAACAGTTTACCAATTAGTAGTGGGATAAACAAGACAATCTAGGGTCTTTCCCCAAAATTTCATTACATATTTTCAGGACACTTTATTATGGTATAATTGTTATCTAACCTGGATGAAAATAAAAATTCAAGTATGAGTAGTGTGCCTTTCTTTTGTGTAGCATATTTCATTCAAAAAGATCCTAAAGTGCTTTTATGTTCTATGTGTATGTTCTGTTTCTAATTGTTTCACTAACCACTGAAATGCAGCCAACTCTGGGTGAAATGTGGCAGCTGTTAACCAGGCTTAGCAGCAGTCTACAGTAATTCAAGATGTGAAGTGAAGAATACCACCATGTCTAATTGAAACAACAGGGGGCATTTGGATAGGTAATTAACAAAACCTGGAACTTGGGCAAGATGCCAGGAAATCACATCCTTACTCATGTGAAAAGTGTCATGAAATCTTGAATGTGAACGTGTATCAGAGCTTTAGTTTTACACCTTAGACTATATAGCCCCTTCAAGACTTTAAGCAATTTTTGCCTACTTTTGCACCATCATCTCTCTCATGTATTAGGTGGTTGACTTTAGATATAGCCCCTTCAGGATTTAAAATTTTGCATGCTCTTGCACCGTATCTTACATAATAGGTGGTTGAATTTAGAAGAGATGTTTTCAGTTGTTTATAGAAGATAAGTCTGGAAAAGAGAATGGTTTGTGAAGTAGAGCTAACATGGAGAGACAGGAGTAGGCCTTCACATGTTGACAGGGATATCCTTTGTGGGATTAGTGCTATGAACTTCACCTTATTAGATATTACCAAGCAATTAAAACAGTTATATTCTGAAGTTGTTTGAATAGTCATGTTACATTAACAAAGGTAAAATGATGACAAACTTTCACTGTCTGAATAAAATGAAACAATTGTATTTGTGCAGTGCAGGTTTTGAAAAATCTTGGCTTCTCAGACCTTTCCTTTACAGATGTTCTGAAAAGAATGCCTCTGGTATGAATAACAATGCAAAAACAGTGCCTAGAATAACCTTTATGTTAAAAACAGCTTTTTTGAGGGAGAAAAACAGTAATAGTTAATACTGTATTTTTGCATGCAGGTTGAGGCCCTTAATGTACATTTTTGCACACCCCACACTCCTCTTGACTTCAGTGGAGTTTGGAGTGTGTTCAGAATGCTGAACAGCATTGTAAAGTAATGAGAGAAATACTGATGGAGTAAACACAAATAATTTAATGCTAATTTTATAAGAAGTTCATATAGATTTTCCATGTGGAAAAAATTTGGGGTTATTTTTGGTGCCATAATAAAGTATAAATAACAGTAGATTTCAGTGAACAAAATGTGATTAGAACAAGGATGTGTTCATAGCTTTATACAGTCAGTGTCGCCCATATTAAGTGGGTTAAAAACTGGTTAACTGATTACAAAAACTGACTCTAAATGGAGATTCATTCTGTGGTGGTGGTTCTGGTGTTCTTGACCCAATGCTATTCAATATTTTTATAATTGAAGAAAATGTAAAATCATTATTCATAAAATCTGCAGATGATACATCTTGATAAGGTGTCAATGTGGGGAACACATCAGTTATACAGAACAATCTGGATGGCTTGTTAAGGTGGATTCATTTGAACAACATCTATTTTAATATGGACAAATGTAAGGTCACACATGTTAGATTAAAGTATGTAGGTTACACTTACAAAATGGGTGACAGTATTCTAGAGTGCAGCAACACTGAAAAGATCTGAAGGTAATGCCCAGAATGATGCTGTAGTTATCTGCCATTCTGTTCTGTTTAGTGCGATCATTGAATGCATAAACTGCGAAATATCAAGTTAGGATTATGGAGGTGGTATTACCTCTGAATTTGGCATTAGTGGAACCATTACTGGAATACTATGTCTAGTTGTGATGTCCACACTTTAAAAAGATTTTGAGAAATTGGAGAAGGTTAAGAAAGAGCTGCAAAAATGATTTGAAGTCTGGGAAATGTGCCTTCCTGTGAGAGACTTCAGAAGCTCAACCTATTTATCCAAAAGAACATTTAAAGTGTCTTAGTCATAGTCTACAAGTACCTAAATGGGAAAGAGATTTCTGATAGTAGATGGTTCCTCAGTGTAGCAGGAAAAAAAGGCATAATGAGGTCCAGTGTTTGCAACTAAACAAATTTGGACTAGAAATACAGGACAATTTTATTTTTTTTTAACAGCAGTAGTTAACCACTGGAACAATGTATCTAGGGATGTGTGGAATGCTCCATCATCTTGAAGTCTCTAAGACTGGATGCCTTTCTAAATATATACCATAATTTAAATAGAAGTTATGGGGTTGATGCAGAAATTTCTGGACAAGTTTCTGTGGCCTGTGTTATGCAAGAAGTGAGACTAGATAATCATAATGGCTTGAAAATATATGAAGAAGAAGTGATTACAACATATTTTTTTATTGATTCAGGAAACCATTATATTAAGACTTAATTATGCAGAAAGGAATGTTGCTTGGCTAGGAAGCTGTAAAGTCTTAATTGAGAACTTTATTGTATTTTTAGCACATTTAATGTTAGTTTAGTGTGTGTGTGTGTGTGTGTGTGTGTGTATAAAATGTGACTTTTGCATGAAATGTACCACCATCAAATTAATGAAGGCATTAGGTTCTTCATACTTCTAGTGTCAGTAAAAACCGACTCTTCTAGTTTTAGCCCCCGCTACAATGACTCTTCTTTTTTTTCAAAGAACTTGAAGCTTCTTTTACTCAGGTTTAAGGAACTACTGGTCCAAATAAATTTGTAATTTTTTAAGATCTGCAAGGATGAAGCATTTTTACATGGTATGTCAATAGTGAAAAGGAAGACAGTACATTATATAAGTGATTCTAAAATGTTGTTATTGTTTTGGTTATCTCCTGGAGTCACGGCAGCTGGTTCCTGTTTTATTGTAAAGCTGTGATGTCCTGGCTTCCGTGAAACTCTTTTTGGGACATGCTGGATCATAAGGGATCAGGTAAGTTGATTTTTTTTAAAATATGTTATCAACTAATATTGTAAATTGCTACTGTTGTGAAAGATAAAGATTTTAAGCTCAATATATTGTGAAAATAAAATCAACAGTGCTAGGATTTTCAGGTGTTTTTCTGAGTCCCTGTGATATGATGTGACAAAAGCCTTCATTTAATATTCTCCATGTGAGCCATAAGAGTTTTTGGAAGCAAATGTAAAATTAACAGCAAAACAGGATGGATAGACTTAAGATACTATTACACAAGAGCGTATTAGATATCTGTCATAGTGATTCCATGAGCAAGCCTTCAGTGACTTTAGCTCTGTAAGGATGTTGAATAAAGATACTCAGATTCCACTCCCAACTGTAGCATGTGCTTCACCTTCAGTGGTGTTCTTACAGAACAATTGTGTGAGTAGTATATATGATCAGGGCCCTTTGATGTGAAGTGAAATTTAATTCTTGAATGTAACTGTGGTGTGAAACGCATTGAGTGAATATTTACTTTTTAATAACAAAGGCTGATCGTAGATCTCCTTGCTCTTAAAGATTAGGCTTTAGCTAGAATGAATAGCGTGAAAGTTATTAAAACATTACTTATATGGGTGGCTATTTTAAATTAGTTTAAATATATAAGTTGTAGTGGAACATTTTGTTAGTCCTTTCTTTGTCTTTTTGCTCAGAATTCAGCTGTGTGGTTCCATGGCAGTACTAGTCACCTGAAACTTATTACGCTCCAAAGTTGGCACCTTTTGAACCTTGTATACCTTTTGCACCTGTTACATCAGAGGCAGATTGACAGTAAAACACAGGGTGGTGCTCAGGCATGGGGTTCCCCAATGACAGGGGACCCCAGAAATGGGCAACTGGGGGGGCAAAGGCTTGGTCCTGCCGGCTTCTGGGGCTCATGCTGCAGACTCCGCACCCACCAGCAGCCAAGCCACCTCTTTCCTGCCTCCTCCCCCAAGTGTGCCGTGTTCCTGCCCCTCCCAGCGCTTCCCCCACCACCAAACAGTTCTTCATCATGCTCAGGTCACTCCAGGAGGGAGGGGGAGGACGTGGAGAAGAGGCAGGAGCAGGGTCTTGGGGAAGAGGGTGGAAATGGGGCAGGGTGGAGCAAAGGCGGGGCCTCTCAGGGTAGGTGGCTGGGGTGGGGCAGGGGGCTGGACGCACCCCTACGACCTCAGCCCACATCCCCAGCTCCCTGCCCTGACTTCTGTACCCCCCTCACACGCCCTCACCCCTTACACCAAATGGGAGCTTCTGCACTCCCCCATATTCCCACCTGCATCCCTCACACCAAATGGGAGCTGTCCTAAGTAAGCGCTCCACACCCCAACCTCCTGCCCCAACCCTGAGTCCCCTCCTGCATCCTAACTCCCTCCCAGACTCTGCAGCCTCAGCCCTGAGTCCTGCACCCCCCACACCTCCAGCCCCCTGCCCACCCTGACTCTTGTACCCCCCCCCACATCCCTACCTTCACCCCTCGCACAAAATGGGAACTACCCCAGGTAAGCACTCCACAGCTTTGCCCCAGCCCTGAGCCCCCTCCCGCACCCTAACTTCTGGTCAGACCCTGCACCCCAACCCCCAGCCTGCTCCTGCACCCTCACGTCCTCCCAGACCCTGCACCCACAGCCCTGAGCCCCCTGCTGCACCCTAAGTCCTGGCCAGACCATGCACCCCAATGTTTTTTGCATTTTTTTTGGAAGTGTTCTTATCCAAAACGCTTTACAATAGTTAGCTAATGGTACAAAAAATATTTGGAAAGATCATTAAGTGGTCTGCTGAGACCCTCAGCGATTTTCAATTGGTCTGTGGAAAAATAAGTTAGACTATAAAAACTATAAAGATACCTCACTTTATTTTCATTTGCTTCCTATTACTTATAGGAGAGGATGAAGTAAAAAAGAATGAAAAATGGGGAAGAGGGGGTGGAGATAAGAGAGAATGTTCGTGTTCTTGGCTGAGTCCCAAGGAGGGGCCCCAAAAATTAGTGAGGCCCTGTGCTGAACTTCACTCTAAATCCTCAACTGTATTATACCAGTTCTCCAAGGGTGGCACCAGCTTCCTAATGAATTCTAAGTGTGATTCAGGCTGTGGATATTTATTTATTTTTATAAAGACCTATAGGATTTGGTTTTGGCCTCTTAAGAGATGACTTGTCTCTGCCTGTACGTTTGTTAGTCAAGGATGGCTGAGGCATTCTCTGTAGCATTGAGAATATTTGAAGGCCTGGTGGTAGGGCATTTCTGTTGGGCTGTCTTCAACTTTGGAATTTTTCCTGCTAGTCTGATAGAACCTGGAGTCTGTTGACCTTTAGGATATGGTATAAGATCCACCTTTTCCTGGAGGCTTTTCCTGAGGGCATTGATGGTTAAGCTAAGTACTTAGCTTAATTTTGGCGAGTGGAAGTTTTGTTGTTGTTTGGTAACTTAACTTAATAGGTGTGGTTTTTGTTTTTACATAAATATAATTACTGTACAGCTGTGAGACTAGTGCTGAGTGATACCATCAAGGTCGTAAAGTTCCCTTCCAGCTGTGTTACCAGTTTTGGGAGCTGGTGGTATAGGGCTTAGAGGCTGCTGCACCTGTGTTTCTGCATATTGCTCCAACTAAAAGGGATCTTTTGCTGCACAAAGATTAAAGGTTTGATGGCCACCATTATAGTCATCTAGTTTGACCTCCTGTACAACATAGGCCATTTGACACCCTCAAAATAACCCTTAGAGCATGTATTTTAGACACACATCCAATCTTGATTAAAAAATTGCCGGTGATGATGAATCTACCCTAACTTCTTGGTAAATTATTCCAATGGTTAAATTAATTCAGTGGCAGGAGGTTGTCAAGCTGCAGTCCTCTTCCTAGTGATACAAAAAGAAAAATCTCATGTTTTGGAACATAAACTCAGCAGTAATTTATTATTTCATAATATAAAGTGCCCAGAGGTGTACTGTGCACTGTACAGTAAACACAGATGGTTCCCTGCTCTAGAGCTAACAATCTAAATGGTGGACTTGACAAACAAGTGAGGCTGATGTATACGTCTGGAATGGAAGGAGTAACATTGTTACTCAGTATAGGCATCTCTCTCTCTTAGTAGGTCAAGGGATTTTTTTCTTTGTTTTATTAAAAGTATAGGGAATTGTAACATGAGAGAATTGCTTGTAAGGACTCTGATGTGCAGCTTGCAGTACTGCTTGGATAAAGATGACTTGTACAAATCTAAACATTAGAAAATGTTTATGCAGTCTTTCCTCTTGTATCATATATAACCTAGGCCGCATACATCAGTATACACTTCTGTGACTCAACTGTATGTGTGTGCTTGGTTTTAATCTTCAGTATATACTTGTATGGTATGCTCATGTGATGTGTGAGTGGCAGTTTAGCTCTAGCCTCTGCTTGTGCTGTAATAGGATGCTGTGCATCTGGTGGGGAAATGGGCAAATGTTGATGGATTATTTTTAATCTCCTGTTGTGAAAGGAGGGGTGGAGTTTATATGGTATACTTTTCCCCCTGCTCAAAATGAGTAAATAATCCTTTTCATGAACAACATGTGGTTGAGTCTGCATGAAAAATTGGCATATGTGGCCAGACGGGGAGGAATCAGAAATCAGCCATACTAGATGACGTGTTCACTGAGAAACTCTCTGCTTTGGGAAGAAGTTCCCTGGCATGTTAATACTGCATCGAGAAGAATTGTTACAGCAGTAACCCCACCCCAAAAGGACAAGAAAAGTGTGGTTTGGGACAGTGCATGGAGGAGACAGGCACTCCACAAGGATGCGCTCATGAAAATCCTCTGACCTTTGATGCTCCTTACTTCTATATGCCACCTAAATTGGGAAGTGGTCATGTTGCTCATGAGAAGGATTGCCTTGCAGTAAAGGCACTTGATTGGAACTTGGGTTCTGTTCACTGCTCTGGCACAGACTGTCTGTGTGACCTTAGGCAAATCACTTCATCTCTCTGTACTTCTGTTCTCCATCTTGCAGGGATATGAGAATAAATTAATATTGCTGTTCTGATATTATAATAATGAATGCCAGAGAAAAAGAGATAAATATGGAGAAATACAAAGAATGCCCTTTCTGGGAATAGGCTGATAACAAACAGATTAGGAAAGAGCTCAAGCAGATCTCTCCTTTTTAGAGGATATTGGGGGGGAAAAATATGTTTGTGTCCTAGTGAGGTTTAACTGACATGACTTTCCTTGCCAATACTTGGGGTTTACACCAGTATGCTACATTGGTTATTGGCTACCTGTAACTGAATTTCAGATATAGACAAGACATTTAGTAGTCTCCTCTATACTTTTTTCTAACCATTCGCATTTTTACTTAATAGAATTATTAAATAATGAGCACAGTTCCTCCCTTTTTTGCCTCTTCTCCCCTTCCCTCTTTTTTTAAACCTGACCTTTTCTTGATGGCTTAATGCCTTGGAACTCTTCAGGGTCTTGAATTTTGCGCTTTAGGCTGACATTTAGACTCCATCTCTGCTACAGCTGAAACACTTTCAGTGGAGCTATTGTTTAAAGTAACATAATTTAAACATAGCTCACCTGGCCAGCGTAGACAAGATATAACCAATTCACAATCTTTTGTTCTAGGCTTGGTTGGAGGATGATATACTATTTGGCAATCAGGTTGGGAATCTGGCTATGATCAGTTTGGATCAAGTCAGGATTTCAGTTTTTCTCTGAACAATTTCCTAATTTAGGGTAGAAGGTCAAATGATGCCAAATCCTTAGACCAGGTCAAGGGACCTGGGTTTCTAAAATAGTGATGTATGATCTAGACAGAGGGAGCAAACTGTTTAATCCTTGTTTACAGGAATTTTTAAACTGGAAACATTGTTTCAGTGCCAGCATAGATGGGGATTTGGAGTAAATGTAGTTTGGAAATTGTGTGGCTTTATGATATTACCACACTTTGTGTGTGATACATTTACATTTAAATGTATCTGGAGACTTTTAGCTCAGAGACAGTGGATTTTCATTTGAACGGAGTCATTTTCTGTTTGTCCTAGGTATATAGACATAAATAGCTCTGACATGCTAAAGTGAAAAAATTCTAGGAATAGCTAACTTTTTTCATTTACTGTTTCCCTGTTTCAGAACTACAGTAAAAGCACAAATAAAACTGTAACTTAAAATTTAATTATTTCATGTTATGGTTTGCATAATAGGATATGAAGGGAAAAGATGCACAGGTGACTGAATCAGGTTTCAGGAATACATTTCAAACTATTGAATCACATTGGTGTTAAAATAAACTGTCAAAGTTAGTATGCCTATAATTTAACTTAGTTGTTAAATTGTGCAAACATATATTAATAACTTGTATAGTATTCTCTTTTTACGTTTAAAAAAACCATTGTATACATCTTTCTGTTTGTGAATAATGAATGTCTGCATGATGAAGAGAGAGGAATGTCATTAGAGAATCAGGCTTCAATTACAAGATTATTAAAAACTGTAAAGAAATAAAACCAAGGTTATGGAATGTGTTGGTCCTGTCCTTCATCGATCTACATTCATGCCAATTTGATTCACTTTGGGTAGGCAGTGTGGCCTAGCAGCGAGAGCACCAGACTGGAGCTTGGGAGACCTGGGCTGTATTCCCAATGCAGCTGCGAGCATACTTTGTGACAATGGGCAAGTCACTTCATCTCCTGGTGTCAAAGATTCTCAAATCTGTAAAACAGGGATAATGATACTTACCTTCTATGTAAAGTGATTTTAGAATCACACATGAGAAATGCTAAGTATGAGGTAGATATTATTCTTATCATTGGGCTTCAGAGTTCTTGTTTCCAGCCTCCCTTCAGGATCCTGGACTTGGGTTAGTGCAGATGCTGCAGTGCTGCACTCTTAAGCTCCTGAACTTTGAACGAGACAAAGGATAATAATAATAATTGGAGATATACCTATTTCCTAGAACTGGAAGGGACCTCGAAAGGTCATTGAGTCCAGCCCCCTGCCTTCACTAGCAGAACCAAGTACTGATTTTTTGCCCCAGATCCCTAAGTGACCTCCTCAAGGATTGAGCTCACAACCCTGGGTTTAGCAGGTCAATGCTCAAATCACTGAGCTATCCCTCCCCCAAATCTGGCTGTCGGTTTACACTCATGCAGTTCCATTCAGGACAATGAATTTGGCCTTAAGGGGCTTGATCCTGTGCATCACCATAATTTTAAAGGTACTTAAAAATGTACTATTGTGCCTGTCTTTAGTTTCTATGAAGAGATCCTGTGCAGTGGCTGAAGATAGAGCCCATCCAATGTTGGACCAAACATAACTTCTCAGGTAAAATAGATTTTAATGTCCAAGGCTCTTCGAGGCCGTTGTAAAAAGCACATATCTATGACTCGTTTACCTACATTTGTTTCCGCAAGTATCTAGCCACCCTCCCCGTCCCCAAAATTTTTTAAAGTTGAAAAATTATAAATATCCGTTCTGGAAATTAGAATGGACTGTTTCTAGCATAGGTCTTCAGAAATGGCTTGGAAAGGCACAGCAGCAAGTTGATGAGCAAGTAAATAAAGCATTTGCAAGACCACAATGCTGTCACAACCTTTCTCCCCCCCGACCCCCCACCTTTTGTTTTTAATGTGGCATATGTTTTAGTAGTTAAGTATGTGCAATGGTAATCAGGGGTCCATACTTTAAAGGATGATTACCTCATTGTTGGCAAACTGTATTTTTCCATTAATTTTTGTGTGGGCCATAACGTAAACTTTATTGCAGATTACTCTTTGTATGCTTAAATTTACTACATCTCTTTTTTGTAGCTAGCCCTTTCATTACCATTGTATGATATGGGGTCAAACCAAACGGTTTGTTCTTCTTGATCCTATATTCTTGAATTCAAGCCATTGTTTTTTTACACCCAGCCTCCCTTGCCCCGCCCCCGTCTCCTCCTCCAGTCTCTCTAAAACACAAAACAGTTGGTCCCTTCATCTTTTTTTCCTGAGGCCTGAGCAGAGAATGATGTTGGTGGCATTTTCAAACTCCTTTCTGCTTTCCCTAGAAAAATACCTTTAGTTTGGATCAATTGTAGGTTGCAGACATATAGGAGCCATTTGCCTGGCATCCAATATGGAATATGAATGTGAAGGCTTTATAAGAAATGCGTATTTCCAGTTTTTTCAGTTTGGAGTTCAGTGAAAACACATGATGATGGATTCAAAGCAATAGCTGAAAGTAGTTAGAAAACACTGTAATATGTAGGAAAAAGTTCTGGTGGGAATTGTGAATTAATAGTAATTCTTAGAATTCTTATAAACAAATGCATTCTTTGGTGACTGCTTAGGGGAGTGCGAAAGATGAGGGCGCCTATAGAGTGTGGGATCAGTCCCATGTCAAATCAATATGTAAAAATGACTGAGATGACTGAGAACCATTAGAATTAGTAGTGATGTTTATAAAACATGTAGTGAACCCACAATGCCGTTCATTTTACTAACATGTATTTATATCACTTAAGAATTCTGGTAAGGTATTTTGGTAGTAGGATGCTTGTCTAGAAATATAGGAAAATACTTGCCTGAAAGGCAAAACTGGCTCAGGGATGCACATCAAGCTTGATCTCATATTTTAAAAAAAATTAAAAACAACCAAAAACAACAAAAAAGAAACCTGCTACTTAAAAGATTTAATGCCTCCTTGGACGGTTGCTGTAACAGAAAGCCATCTTAAGGCCCATTGTTGGAGGGGGAGGGGTGAAAACTTGATCAGTGACCATCTGTCCCTGTGTTGGTTGATTCCTGTTGAGTCTGTCCTTGTTCGTCCTAAACAATTGATCGTTACCCTTTACAGATAAGATACCGTTGTGACATTGCACTGGTTTGTGGGCAGCACAAAATAGATCCATCTAAATTTTTGTTCTTTGAGGCCACTATCACTGCCTCGTCTTGTTTTTTGTTTTTAAATTTAGCCAAATTGCTGATCTTTTTTAATTTGGGGAATGGTAAGAATCAATAAAACAAATGGGATATAACAAATCAATTGAAGTAGTACTGAAAAATATTTCCCTCACAACCATGTTTCAAAATAAAACAGAAGTTCTTAATGATAGTTGAAACTTTTCCTAATGCAACATATTTAGAGTTATCAAAAAATCTCTCTCTTGATGATCTCAGCTGTTTGTTTAAGGGTCAATTTTTGAGAGATTGAACTAATAAGGGTTGTTTAAAAAATATTTTATTTAATACAACAAAGGCCAGATTTTCCCCAGGCTGTGCCTGAAGGGGACTCATGGTAGAAAGGAAAGGTAGGGAGGGGGGCGTGCGTGGCGCGCGTTCCTTCTTCCCTGTGTCCTACCCAGTCCCAGATCTTCCAAAAGGGGAGCTTTCGTTGCTTCCAGGAATGCACCAAGGGGGAAGCCATGGGAATTACATGTGTGTTCCCTTTTCTTTCCGACCTCTCTTAGCGTGTGGGGACTTTTGCTTAAAATGTTAATGTAGACTCAGCTTCAGTAACTGTTTCATGCCTCCCTACACGCAATTGAAAACTCCCCTTCATGAAGACTATTCCTAATGGGCGCTCTCTGCCCAGGAGTCAGGAGTTGGTAAAAGGCTCCCAGGGCTAGGTTGCAGAATAGCCATGGCCTCTTGCCCAAATCTCTGGGGTGGGGAGGAACCCTTTGCTTCATTGGATAAAGGGCTAGGCGGAAATCTGCATTTTTCGCTTTCTTTTCTCCTCCTTCCCAGTGTTCCCATGCTTGGGGGTGATATTGGGCCCACAGTTGTTGGTTTTTTTTGTTTGTTGTTGGTTTTTTGTTTTTGTTTTTTTTAAAAAAAAATTTTGTTCTAAGTTTGGTCCTGATGCAGTTTAAATTGAAATCAATGGCAGAACTCCCATTGACTTTAGTGGAAGTTACATCAGTCCTTTTGTGATTTCAAAGTTCTTTAATTCAATCTTATCACATTGAAGCATTTGATCGTTTTAGAACTACTGTAACTTTTTAAAACAATTGCCCTTACATGTTTAAAATTGCATAGCTAAAATGGCTCGCACAATTTCTGTCAAAGCAGGAATTGCAATGCTAAAACCCAGGCAAATCTCTGTATACGTATGGGTGGTGTTTAGTTTCAGATTATGCAGCATGGAAACTTACGTAAACTTGACACATTCAAATGACTGGTATCCTCCTTTAAATATGGACACTATTCTGTTTTTTATTGTAAATTGATATTTAACATTCATATGCATATCTATCTAGGTTCTTATGTTGTCCCTCTCACTGTAGTATCTGTATACCTATCTAGAATTTATGGATTTATCCTGGTAATACCACTATGATGTAGGAAAGTAGTATTAGCCCTCTTTTAAAAACCAAGAATCGAGGCACAGAGCATTTACATGACTTGCTCAAAGTCATAAAGTCTATGGCTCAACTGGAAATTCAACCCAGCTCTCTTGAGTCTTAAACCAGTGTCTTCAATAGAAGATGTCCTTCCTCCATATAGTCTTGATTTACTTTGTGAATGGCTGGACATTGTGTGTCCAATATTATGTCCTATTATACATTTGCAAGTGCCATACTGTAAGAGCATGCTTCTGAACAATGTTAAAAGTACTCCCTCATCTATAGCTATAATATGTTTGTGAATAGAAAATTCACAATTTCAGTTTTGTCATGTTTAATTACATAAGAAAATTAACTTGGAGATGGGTAACAGCTTCCCTTAGGGATCCCACTCAGAATTTGCAAAGATCAGGGCTTATTTAGTGAAATATCTTCTAATAAGAAAGAGGCTGGATTCTCTTTTGCCTTGCACCTTGTGTGGACGTTGACACTCATTCAAAGCAGGCCTGATACTGTAGATTAGGGGGTACTTTATTTAAATCAATAAGGTTATGCTGCTGCAAGAGGAGAATCTGGCTTAGAGAGTGCAAAGTGAGTGTAAAATGGTATCACCAATGAGTGGAAACTGTTGATTGGTAGCATTTTATGTCCACTTTGTAGTCATTTTGCACAGGTATAAGACTGCGGAATGTATAACTAAGCAGAGAGTTGGGCCAAAGATGATCTGGAAGATGATGTTGAAGTGACTGTAGAGAGAGGTGAAGCTGATGTCTCACTTGTCTTTGCTGCTCCATTTACAGACTCCTTAGCATCAGGGCTTTTCCAGGCCCATAATACAGTAAGATTATTTAATGGGTCACCTTGTGCCTGGCATCAGAAGAGGTCTCTGGTAAAAGGGTATTCTTTTGCCTTACAATTGCTGCTACTTTAATTTTAATTTTTGTTTTAATATAGTCGTCTTTCTAGATGAAAATTTAGTTTAGACTGAAAGATAATTGTTTTGGATGGCTATAGGTGTATGTGTGGTTTTTATATATATGTATGTATATATGTATACACGCACACACACGTGTGCACACACACACATACACACCCATATATGAAATTTGCAAATGTATATGACTAGAATTATGAGCCTAAGTGAATTATTGAGTTGAGTTTCTCAAATGGACACTTCCCTGCACATGCTTATTTTGCAATATAGTAGTAATTAAAGAACACTTGCCTGGAGCAACTTTTACTTACATGCATAAAGTTCAACAAGCTGTTTTGTTTTGGGAACTGGTTCTAGTGTAACCAATATGGATGGGTTTATCACTCGTTTTCTGCTATTTCCGCCCCTCCTCCACTCATCCATGCTTGCTTTCCTGATTTATTGGGTGCCGGCAGAGAGGAGGATGGTCTTGTGGTGAAGGCACTGGATTAGGAATTGGATAATCTATGTACTGTTTCCATGTTTGCAACAAACTTCCTCTGTGATTGTGGAAGAGCCACTTAACATATCTGTGCTTCAGTTTCCCCATCTGTAAAATGGGGATAATAGTTACTACTTCACTGAGTGTTAAACTGAATTCATGAATGTTTGTGAGTTGAATTAGCATAATAGAAAAGCCTATAAATAAACTCCTCCCAGGGTGAGACAAATTTTTCTGAGGAAGTGTTGTCCCCCCAAGTGAGTTAAAAATGAACTTGTTGTAAATCCCAGCAGAGTGTGGCCTTGTTTTCTTCTTCTTTAAAAACACTGTATTTTATTGATATAATTTAGGGTGGAGGAACTCAAATCATGTTCATTTCAGGACATGTTGGGTGTAAGTGCCTGGGAAGTTTACGCTGGAGAGAGCTGTTTTGTTTGGGATGGCTAATCAGGAGTGAGGCTGGAATTGCTCATAGCTGTCATTCAGGGTTTTGTTTCAAAGTCCAAGGACCTACTGGGAAAAACAAAAAGCTAATGGAAGCTGACTGTATTTCAACCCAAACCCCAAGGAAACTGAAATGATGTCCAGATAGTCTGTGTATTCTTATTCATCTACATTCTTGTGGTTACTAAGGTAACAGGTTTTTAGAGGCTTTACATGTTCATTATCAAGTATTTGCTACAGTTATTGTTGCTGTTTTCAGATTAGGGCAATTCAGATAATGCCTTTTGAAAGGAGGTTTAAAAAAATACAAAAAGGAGATGTAGTGGAAATAGATGTCATGATTCAATTACCTTGTCTCTCAAATCTGCAGTACTACGTTTTAGGGTCTGGATCCAAATATTTATCTTAAATCAGTCAACTAAAATGTAGTTTGAGAAAGTGAAAGTGCTAATTTTGAAGACCTTTGAATTTCACATTGGAAATACAGTTTTGCTAACAATCTCAGCAATGTATATTTCCAGTAATTACTATGAAATTACAGTTTTTTAAATTCTCAAAGGATTTTGGGATGTCTCACCATGAAAGTTACTATACCTAATAAAGAAGTCAACTTTTATAAAGAAAAATGTATTTTTCTTTATGCTCCCACTATTAATGATCTGAATGGAAGAAATTTTTATTACTGGAGTAGTGACTTAACTGCTCTCAGTAATTTCTGCTGCTTATTATAGTTATGATTTACTGTGGCCCTTAACATGGGAATTAGGTATATTTTATTTTCATAGTTGAGAGAGAACCAGAGCAGTACATCTCAAACTCCTATCCTTACCAACCAAAAGAACTTTGGGGGAGTTTGGATCCAGATCAGCATCTGAATGTTGTGTGTCAGATTCATTTCTTATTATTATACAATTAAAACAATTACCTGGAGCTTGTTAGTAACATTACATTTGTATCAATATCTTTAGGAAAAAGATTGCCATTTTATTTACGATTTAATATTTTTTCTACGTTTGTTTTATTTTTAAATTAATACAGAACTTTGTAGCAGCATAAAAGCCATAGATACTATTTGGAAACCAACTTTTTTTCAAGCAGGAATATGCTTATTCTTACTACCAGCTATTAGAAGCTGCTTAAACTTGGGGCATGGAGGAAACAGACTTGAAGATGCTTAGAACAGAAACCATTTTATTGGTTTGGTTTCTCGTGGACCTATAGCAACTTTAGAACATGCATTGTCACAGTTGGCACAACCTGAGTTAAGAAAACTGTATTTCAAAAACTAATACAAATTTTGGCTCCTGCAAGGCTCTAAAACTGGTGATGTATTTCAGTAACTGAATTCTGATCTCAAGTCTGCCAATGGCTTGCTGTTTGACCTTGGGGAAGTCATTTAATCTTTCGGTGGTGGTGTTTCCCTTCTGTGAAATGCAGATAATGCTTAACTACCTGCTTGGAAGATAAGTTAAGGAATATTTGTGAAGTGCTTTGAGAACCTTGGATGGTAGATATTATACATTCAAATTAAGAAAGGCAAAGGCTGAAGTTTGAACTTGCAGTCTTATTTCTGCTTCTTATATTAATTATTATAGATTTGAATGATATGATCACATACTGTTTCTCTAATGAGTTTTAAAAATGTGACCTTGTACATATAAGTATTTCTAAGATAATATGATACATTCCGTAAAATAACACTTATTCACAGAGAAGCAGTGTTATGGTTGTGTGCTAAATCTTAACTTCTACAATTGCTCTATTAACTTGTAGCCTTGATGCTGGATTGATACAGATTTTTACATTTAATTCCCTGTTTTTTTTGTAAGGGGAAAAAAAGGAGAAATCAATCTGGTGTTGTTTGGCTGATACAGTTTAAAAGCTCTGCGGGTTTTGCTAGCAGAGCTTGTTTGTTCCTTGCTCCAGAGCTAATTGGCTCAGAGCTAGAAGAATGCTGTAAACTGGAGTTGAAAAAGCTGGGGAAATTGAGAAACTAATATGATTGACAAATTATTGCTCCCAAGCTGATAAATCCCTTAGATTTCTAATCTCTTCCCACTTCGTAGTTGAATTTTGTTAACATCATTTAACCAAGTAGCTGTGCAGCTTAGTATCTGATCATGTTTGCACCCTGCATTCATTTTAATGCAATTGTATACAATTCATTTGAAATCTTACTTCATTAAAAAGACATTTTATTTTAAAACCTTCTCCTTTTTCAAATTTAGCAAAGCTAAATTTCTCTTTTAGTATCATTTACATGTCAGGTTTGACTCTTTACTTTGAATAATTACTCCTACAAATAAAAAGGAATCAGATTTGTTATGAGAAATATTTTGTACCCTCTTGTTTCTAGAATAGCAAAACTCTCCAAAAGTTTCCTAAATAGCCAAAGATTAATGTTTCCTGAAACTCTGAATATCTGCAATGGACTTTGGAATGATTTTGTTTTGTAACTTTACCTGTAGCAGTCACGATCCATGTTTTAATCCAGTCAATGTGTTCAAAATTGAATATATACAACAAAAATGAGACCTATATAATGGCCCCTTTCTGCACTTAGCTAAAGTCTGATTTGTACTATCTGGTAGTTACTTAGAGAATGTCTACATTACGAAATTAGGTCGAATTTATAGAAGTTGGTTTTTAGAAATCGTTTTTACACAGTCGATTGTGTGTGTCCACATACAAAATGCTCTAAGTGCATTAAGTCGGCGGACTCCGTCCACAGTACCGAGGATAGCATCGACTTCTGGAGCATTGCACTGTGGGTAGCTATCCCACAGTTCCCGCAGTCTCCGCTGCCCATTGGGATTCTGGGTTGAGATCCCAATGCCTGATGGGGCAAAAACAGTGTCACGGGTGGTTCTGAGTACATGTCACAAGGCCCTCCTCTCCCTCCCTCCGTGAAAGCAATGACAGACAATGGTTTCTTGCCTTTTTTCTTGGGTTACCTGAGCAGATGCCATACCATAGCAAGCATGGAGCCCGCTCAGCTCACTGTCACCATACGTCTCCTGGGTGCTGACAGATGTGGGACTGCATTGCTACGCAGCAGCAACTCATTGCCTTTTGGCAGCAGATGGTGCATTGCGACTGGTAGCCACCATCATTGTACTGCTGGTGCTCTTTTAGCCGCGGTCGGAGTACCTGGGCAAACATGGGAGTGACTCAGTCAGGTCATCCCCATTTTCTGCCAAGCACCCAGGAGATGACGATGGCTAGCAGTCATACTGCACAGTCTGCTGCCAGCCTAAGATGTAAAAAATAGATTGACCCAATTTGTTTTGTGAAATCAATGGCCAGCTAAACCCAGGGTTTTGAATTCAATCTTTGAGGGGGCCATTCTGTGTGACAGTTGCTTGTGTTTCTCCTTGATGCAAAGCCACCCCTTTTTGTTGATTTTTAATTCCCTGTAAGCCATGTCGTCAGTTGCCGCTCCCTCCGTCAGAGCAATGGCAGACAATTGTTTCGCACCATTTTTTAGTGCAGAACCAGAAGCTGCAAAAGCAGAACCAGGCGCAGAGGTGACAGCAGCATAATGACGAGAGTGATGAGGGCATAGACATGGTCATAGACTTCTCACAAAGTATGAGCTGGGCAATGTGCCCCAGTAAGGTGCACATCATGCAGATGAGCTCTGCATGGTCACCTGTGCTGATCAGCTCGACTCGCTGGCCAAATAGGAAATTAAATTCAAAAGTTTGTGGGCCTTTTCCTGTCTACCTGGTCAGTGCATCTGAGTTGAGAGCGCTGTCCAGAGCGGTCACAATGGAGCACTCTGGGATAGCTCCCGGAGGCCAATACTGTCAAATTGCGTCCACACTACCCCAAATTCGACCCAGCAAGGCCGATTTCAGCGCTAATCCCCTTGTCGGAGGTGGAGTAAAGAAATTGATTTTAAAGAGTCTCTTAAGTCAAAAAAAGGGCTTTGTGGTGTGGATGGGTCCAGGCTTAAATTGAGGTAACACTGCTAAACTCGACCTAAAAATCATAGTGAAGACCAGGCCTTGTGTTTCATTCAGAAGGATTTCAAAGGACTTTTATTGGGGGGGGAAACCCCCAAAGTTAGTGCAATATCTCTAAGTCCCTAGAGTAAATGATCCACCTGTAACCATAGGCAATATATTGGACAGGACCATGAACAGGTATGTATTGTGGGGCAAAATCTGGCTCCATCAAGTTCTGTGGCAAAATTCCCATTGGCTTCATTGGGGCCAGAATTTTTTTCAGAGTATATTGCTTCAGGGTATGTTTGTTATAAAGATAGAATACATTATAAAAATTGCCCTTTGCTGTTAATGGGTGCAGCTGAGCTGATGATGGATTTGGTTTAACTGATAGTATACACCAGAACAAACTCTGTTGAGCACCATTTTACCAATATCATAAATTGTGCTGAACAGTTTGTTCTTGGTATGCTTGCAGTCAAATTGTGGTCTATATCAGTTGCTGATACCCATTTCTGACAATGCATAACTTTCCTAGTATAGACAAAACTTATGAGGTTGGTTAGCAAATACCTCTACCCCAATATAACGCTGTCCTCGGGAGCCAAAAAAATCTTTCCGTGTTATAGGTGAAACTGCATTACATCGAACTTGCTTTGATCTGCCAGAGCGCGCAGCTCTTCTCCCCCAGAGTGTTGCTTTACCGCGTTATAACACAAATTCGGTTATATCAGGTGGTGTTATATTGGAGTAGAGGTGTACTGTGATTATTTAGCACATGATCCCAGCAAAGAGGGTTAACAGATGGGAAGCTGAGATCAGAGGAATAAGGCAGGATGCAGAATGCAGGTTGCATTACTCCTTGTAATAAAGGATATGGAAGGTATTCACCAAGCATTTTACACAAATTGTAACTTTTCAAAAAGTATGCGTAACATGAAAAAATGAAATCCACTGAATGTGGCTTGTCCGCTTTTCTGAATTTGCTGTGATTCATTTGTTTAGGCCAGACCCTTAGCGAATCTATGTATTTGTAACATACCCACTCAGTATCATATAGGCATTGTGATGGGGTGTAGTGGCTCAGTGCGGGGGCCCTCCCACTCTGGGTCCTCAGGAGGCCACTCTGCCTCACTATGTCACTGATACGTCAACTGCCATGGGGAATGAAGCAGTCTCTGGGGGAATGAAGCAGCCTGTGCTCAGGTTAGGAGGAAACGGTCAATTGGCCCCAGCCCTGAGTCAAGGCGGGGCAGCAAAGAGTCTGAGGCTCAGGCTTCTGGCCTGGGGAAGGGGAGATTGCCACCCCTGGGTTGGGATAGCAGGGGGGATGCAGGCCCACTCACTCCACTGCGTTCTGGTCCAGGGCCCTAGCAGTGACAGAGCACTTTGTCACTGGGTCAGCAAGCAACACACTGACTCACCCTCTGTCAGCGTTGCAGCAGACGGGGGGTTGCTACCCCATGGACACTTCCACACTCCCTCTCTTGGTGTACCTGTTGCTGTAAGGAGGGGTCAAGGTTGATGGTGGCTTTTGGGACTTTGAGCAAGTCTTTGGAGGTCTGGTCCATTGGTGGTCTGGGCCAGTTGTCTTCTCCCTCCAGAGTCATGTACAACGACAGTCTGGGCCAGTTGTCTGCTTCCTCCAGGTCTGAATCAGCTAGTGGCCCAGGCCAGTCCTCTGCTCCCTCAACACCCTCCGCTGTTTCTCAGCTCTGGAGGCCACAGGAGGCATCTGGTCTCTCCGCTGGTTGCCTCCCTACTGAGCTTTCTGGGCTGCCTTTTATACTTCCTGCCCCTCCACCCACTTCCTGGGGGAGGGGCAACGAGGCCCTAGTTCTGTCCACCAGGGCTCAGTGTGGGGGCCCTCCCACTCCAAATTCTTGGGAAGCCACCGCACCTCACTACATGGGGCATACAACCCCCCCTCACTAGGATAGAAGGGGTTAAAGGACTATACTGAGCCCAGCTGGCCTCACCCCTCGAATCTTGCAGAGCGTTGTGCAGCTGGAGACAGGGTTGAAAAGAGAGCAACCCAGCTCAGAAGAGGGAGGCTGGGAAGGAGTGCAGACCTACCCTGAAAGCTGCTTGCAAAAGTGACCGAATAAGCCTTCCTGAAGGAACAAGTCTGTATGTGGAACCCAACTGGGCCTGGCAGTTTGATTTCCTTTTCCTTTATCGTGGACTGGAAGCAGAGGGAAGGAAGCAGTGGTAGGAAGTGACCCAGGGAAGGTAGCTTAGAGGGCACCTCCTGGTGGCCAAATGCTACTGACCTTCCTAGGGCCCAGGGTCAGAGCTTGGTGGAGTGGGCAGGTCCAGACTTCCCTGCCACTTCCCCACCACTGAGTGGACGCTAACCACTGGGCTCCTGAGCACACTGAGGACCCCATTACAGGCACTTAAAGTCTGTATATAAATATAAAAAACAATACTAAATACTAAAGGCAGGAAATGCATAAGTTTCTGTAAGGTTCCAACCATAATGCCAAATCGGTGGTTGTACATGTCAGATGTTTTTTTGAAATATCGTACATGATAACGTACAGTAATTAACTACACAGATTATCAAAACCAGGAAAAGAAAATACTACTATATATGTGCAATGCAGTGGAATTAATGTTGCTGATGGAATCTTAATTTTTTTGTTTTGTTACTCTTAGCTGTGTAATCTTAATGTCACACTTCTGTGGATTATTTTTTATTTAATTTCCTGAGTGTTGAATAAAGAATGGATGAGAGGGAGATTGAAAATCCTCATCTATTACGCTTCTGGAATTTGTAAGCCCCAATGACAGCAATATACAGCAGGTGGCAATTGTAAGTTTTACCAGGGAAGCTTGTAAATTCCCTAGCTCTAAAAGCAATCACTAAGGTGTCATATTTATGACCACAGATCTTCAGAGGATACCACATGAACTTGTCTATTGAAAAGGGGGGTGCCCATCACTCTTCTACCAATCCTGGGAGAATACTTGAAATTTAAAACAGTCTGGGGGTATATTAAATCCCTTTCATTCCATGGTGACCTCCTGGGAGGGAGAAGAGAGCATTTCAGAGGTAGCAATACATAGGGAAGAGTCCTTGCTGTGTTCTTAGGGTGCTGCAAGTGGGCAGGACACTAAAGAGCTATTGTGGGAGGCACAGGACAACCAGCTGAGTCCCCACGATCCAGGTGGATCTCAGGGAATGTTTGTGAGCTGTGAATGGCACCCCCTACTTATTCCTCTCCCTTGATAGAATGTGTTTCGTATTCAGTGAGCTCTGTGTCAATGCTAATTCTCAAATGTCAGCCGTTTTTCTTGTAGTCCCTATCAATTTTTGATCAACAGAATTCTTTTTTTACAATATAAATTTGTTTTAATTCTTATAGTTCAAAAGTGGCCTAGATATTTTGCTCCAACTCTTTTTAAAATAATCCATCAGACAGAGACAATATATGGAAAATTTTGATCCTAAAGGAGAAATCTCTTACTCCTGGGAGAATTCAGTGAAAAAAAATTAAAAATTATGTTCATGATATTTTTAAAATTCTTCATATTTTTGTCAAAATAACAATATAATCATACCAGTTTGTTATTTTTATAATTGATTTCAAAATACCTGTCAGCAAGTATGCTTGTAACAATACAAACAACAAAAAAGATTCAAGAAATGGTTTTTGACAAATAGATTCCTTAGCAGGCATATTAATATGGAACTTGGAGTAATAATTCATTTAAACTACAATACAGAAATGTCCTGCAGCGCTCAGAAGCAGTTGCACAGGCTTGGATCCCATAGTAACCAGGGTGGATTGATTTAATCTCTAGTCAGAACAACTCAATTAATCATTGGATTTCTACAATAAAAAGTGCATTCTGTTTGGTTTTGTAACCTTTTAATTACACTATTTTCACAACTCAGAGATAGATGTAGGGTTTTCATTTTTAGAAGGTATCACACTTATACATTTTTCAAGTTGAAGTAATTTTACAGCTATATCAGGACACATGAATGATTAATGGTTATTTCATTTTACCAAAGGTATATGTGTTAGATGCTCCATGTATTATATATCTTGCAATCTATACCTTCTCCCATAGGTGAAATCTATTGTACTGAAGAAGTAGATGTGTATATCTACAGAGATTCAACAGGTTAAATCATTAATAATATTTGGAGGATTTTCTTGCCATTGCTTGTATTAGGAGGAGAACATCACCAGATGGACATTTACATTGTTTTATTTAACTAAAACAATAATTGTTATGGTATTCTGGTATTTTTTCTTCAACGAGGCAAACATAATATTTTAATAAAACAAGCATATTAATGTTTCAGTTTAGTTCAACAGTTCCAAGTTTTTTTTAAAATCAGGTTTGTTTTTCGTAAAATTGTTTTAAAACTAAAACAGTAAATGAAATATTAAAAAAAAAAATTAACATTCGCGACCTATGTCAAGCCAGCCGTCAACATGAGAAACTCTAAAATGTGGCTCTGTAGCTAATTCAGTCATCTTCACATTCATTTGGAAAAGAACGAGCTTTCCTTGCTTTTTCAGGATCCAACATGATTTCTCAGTTTGGAATGAAATTAGTTCCAAAGGTAAGAATATGTCTTTCACACCGCAGAAGAAGATACTGTGTTAAAAGTGAGATTTATCACTTCAACCAGTCTCTGAATCCAGAGGACTTAAGTGGATTCCATCAGATTTCACTGGACTGTGACTTCTTTAAAACATCATCACAAAAACATATATTTCTGAATGACTCACCTTAGCTCTGAACGTTTTATTAGGTTGGCATTTATTGCGGATGATATTGCTGGATGTTCATGTCAGGCCCAACTCCTCCTCTTCAGCCATTAAGGTTTGACTCTTGTATGGAGTATTGAGAATATTTGCAAGAAAATGAGCTGGAGATAGTGCTTGTCCCATTTGTTTTTTGTTTTTTTTAATGCTTGTAATTTAACTCTGTCATTGTATATTTCTCTTTTTTGAGATCTCACTCAGTTCTTTCCAAATTTCAACAGCATCAGCAATAAAAACAGCTATTTCCCTGCATTTTGTTCAAGGCTAAAAAAATAGGCTTCAGGGTACTCAGCATGCATTCAACATTTCTCTTAAGCCCAATGTTGAGAACTTTGGCTGTGACAGTGCCATCTATTTTTTCATGATTTTGTTCACAAACTGTCATCGGATTAGGCCAATTCTTGATATAGTGCTCAAAACAGTCCACTATGAGTTCCATCGCACGTCCTGTGGGACAGTTAGCTTGGTTCCTCCCACTTTTTTCAGAGCAGCTGCTGCAGAGTGGCTGTTACAGAAGTATTTTGCAATTTCAGCAACATTACCATTTACTTCTGGAACACTGAAGTATTTGGCTAGGAGGTGTGTCAAATGAACACTGCAACCATATGTTTTTAGCTTGGGACTCTTCATTCTCTTCTAAATTTCTTCTCGTCTTGGATACATTTGCAGTATTGTCTGTGACCAAGCTGTGTACTAGACATTTGAATTTTTTTTCACAGTTTGTTATAGCTTTTACTGCTACTTCTTGTAAGTATTCTGTTGTGTGTGCATTTCCTGATGTATCAATTGTTTTCTGTAGGATTACTAGATAGCAACTGTGAAAAAACGGGACATTGGGTGGGAGTAATAGGTGCCTATATAAGAAAAAGTCCCCAAAAATGTGACTGTCCCTTTAAAAAGGGACGTCTGGTTACCTTATTTTGTAAGGAAGACATTCCCTTCTTCTGTTGTCACATAAGCACATACAACAGGATCATTATGGACACTGCTTCACCAATCAAGACTCAAGTTAACAATTTTACCCTCTAGGTCTTTAGCACACTGCTCAGTTTCTCTTTAATATACTTTATCCAGCAATTTGCCTGCAACATCTGGTCTGTTGGGTGGACTATATCTTGGTCTTAATGACTGAACCATGTTAATGAAGGCTGGGTTCTCAATCATATGGAAAGAAGAGTTTGTTGCATAAATGAACTAGGCAATTTTTTCATCAGTTACCTCTTTGTAATCTGCTGGTTCTTATCACACACTTATCTATCGTTGTTTCTGGATGATGGAGATTTTTTGTTTCTCTTTGTTGCAGGTGATATACATGATGATGTGACTGAAACACTATCATTGGCAGATAACTCTGAAACTATAGAAAATGATGATGAGATTGAATGTGGATAATCTTTAGAATCCTGTATGTTGAGGATGGATTTTCCTAAACAAAATAAATCAGTGGAGTTATTTAATTATTATTACCATACTGCTCATTTAGTATTACTCATTGCATTCACCGACACTCAGTACTACTTTAAAGGTGAAATTGTAAAAGGAAGATCTGCCTGTTTCAGCTATTTATTTTTTATCACAGCTGCATCTAAAATGATAGTACCATAAAGTAACAACTATATTTTTTGTTCAGACATGAGAATTCAACAATAGTCCAGAAGGAAGACAGGCAGTCCATAAGAAAGAAATATGAAATATAAACGTTTACCAACCTGAAGATTGTGCATGTTCAGACATGTTCTTTTCATCATCTTCAACGCAGCTTCCTCCTGAGAAGGAACGCTTCTCATCATTTGTTTCATTCAGGCAACCAAGCCTTGCATTTCTTTGTTGTACTGTTTGCATTTTGCACGCATGCCTATCTTACCCACAGGTAGAGGAACTTCATTAAAATATTCCCAAACTGGGTCTCTTTTATGGCCTGCTGCCATTATAGGTTTTCCCTTCTAGTGAGAGAATGGTATGGTAGATTTCAAATCAATGAAGGCTACACTCAGAAAGACCTCAAGACTTCTGGAATATGTTGCTCTAACAGTTACCCTTTTGTTTCTACTACCTGTCCCTCCCTTCCTACATTTATCTCCAGACATCTTCTCCTTGTCCAGATCTATTCTGCCCCCAACAATTTTCTATTCATTAAACATTTTAAAATTTTGACTTTTAGAGAAGAGGTAAGGGATTGACTCTGTGTACACAAATTTGCAGAGACACAATAGGGTTGGGGGTCTGTTATTTCTCACCTCTATATATTATTTAAAACCATTTTTGCTGTTAACAAGCATGTTATCTCTGGAGACACAAATCCACAGTTTGAGAATTGCAAAACTAAGCATTTTTGATGATATCTTCTAGACTGAGCACTGAGTCCCATTGGGTAGATAGAAAGATTAACCTAAATAATCTATGCATAAGCCCCTGGAACCCCAGAAGATTGGGTCCCTAATCCATGAACTATTGGAACTTGTTTACAAAATTTTTCATAAACATTACCTGAATATATTGTCTCATACTATAGAACTAGAAATTATAATCCCTATTCCATGATGAGATATCTTTGAGCTGTAATGTATTGTATCTAAAATTATCTTTAGATAGGTTTTTTTCCCTCAAAAAGCATTTTATCAAAAAAAATCTGATTGTAAATAAAAGAAAAATCAATTTTTTTTTAAATCATTGATTTTTTTTATCTATTGTGGTGATAACACAGGAACTGAGGGAGAGGGAAGTAATTGCTGGGAAGAAGCCTGGGTGTGAACTTGGAGGGTTGTTGGGTGTGGGTGGGAGAAGTATGGAACAGTTCTTTTTTTATTAGGGGAGGAAGGGATTGTTAGGGAGCCTCCCCCATGCAGACCCTGTCTGACACTTAGCCTCTCTCATTCAGCCAGGCACATCTGCCCCTGTTGCCATGTGTTCCTGCGTGAGCCTCCCCCTGTCCCCATGTGTCCCTGCATCCTCACTCAGCCTCCTCTCCTCCCCCATCCCATTTGGCCCTGTGCCCCTTCCTGTTCAGCCCCTGCTCCAGTCTGTCCCCCACACTAGCCCTTCTGTAACCCCACACTGTCTGCCTCCCCATATCCTGTGTCTTCTCATCGGGCCCCAGTGCTGTGAGGAACACAGCCTCCTCTCTTCCCTATCTACAATTGGGACTACTCCCTCCTGGACGCAGCTGCTCTCTGTTTTGGTGCCACAGCAGGGAGATGGGCAATATTAGAGTACTTCTCCAGCAGAATGTATTTTCTGCAGAGAAAACAAAATTCCGCATGGGACATGAATTCTGCGTGTGCTTAATAGCACATTGTTCCCCTAGGACTAATCTCTGAGCACGTGGAATCAGGTCAAAATCTGGAAACTGTTTTTCAGCCTTATCTTTAACAGTAGTTGCCAGGTCCACCTATAGTGGATGTGTATAGTATACAGACCTAGGTCAGCATGTACAATGGAGGCAGATAACTTTTCATTTAATAGATTTAAATTTAATATATTACCACACAGCCCTACTTGTAACAGTGGTCAAAAACAAAATGCTGACCAGCAGAGAGAAACTAATTTAATCTATTAAATGTAAAACACCAGAAGACAAATTTAATTAATACAATGGAAGCTATGTAAATGATCAAATAAGATGTAAGGCAATCCAGGCCTAGAAATCCAGTTTAAATTAAAACCGAAGGTAGTCCACCAAAAAAAATCTAGCTTGTATTTAACCCCTTCACCAACCCTCCCCCTCCCCAAAAAAATAACAAACCCTGGCATTTTTGAAAGTAATAACATTTGAAATCATGGGAAGGGAAACAGAGCACTAATCTGCATGTTACAGAATTGCTTAAGAATATATTTTTTCTAAGATAATATAATTAAGATTGGTTGAGGTTCTGTGCTGTGTCTTTTAGAGGCACAGCTTGGAGTTTGCAACCCAGAGAGAGATGGGAAGGGAGTGCCATGATCAGGACCTCATTGAGCTAAGCACTGTTCAAACACATACTAAAAGACAGACTCTACCCTAAAGAGCTTACAGTCTAAATAAACAAGACCAAGGAGAATAAGGGCTCAAACTTACTGAGAATGAAGTCAATAGCAATCATTCCATTTGACAGGTCTCGATTCAGTAGAAATATAAATCTGTGAATTGACATAATGTTACAGCTTGGTGTTAAACCATGTGTGATTTTTGGTTTCCTAGAAAATATAATATTCATTCTCAATAAAAGGATAGGGAAATTTTATAGAATGTACATGTTCTAGCATTATCTTTAGTAAAAGTATCCCACAGATGTTACGTGTATGTGTTTGACATATAAAATTGCATCTACATAGGTGATCATGTCAAGCATGTTAGTCTAAATGTCTTAATGATTCAGTAGCTGAGGGAAGGGCATTATGCAAGTCTATGAGGGAACCAGGAAGCCTGTGTCAGTGGGTGCAGCCAGCAAATATGTGGCCCACATCTTCTAACTAGCTGCAGTGGCAAAGGAGAAGTCAGAGGCCCCCTTAAAGACATTAACAGTACAAGAGATCACTTCACATCTAAAGTGATTCGAGCTTTATACAAAGGTGATGTGGAAGATCAAGACCAAGGGACGAAACTGTTGATTCTGTCATGAGTAGGCATTGGCTATGCTTGTTCTTGACACTTGGATCTTACATTGAGGTTCCTTAGGGGAACTGTCCAAATAAAGTGCCTTGAGCTGAGATGGTTGTTTGGTGGATTAAACACTTCTCTAAACAGGGTAGATGTGGCATGTCTTGCACCTTACGGAACAGATTCTGCAAAATGACTTGTCACATGACGTCAAGAGGGGTGATGTTGAAATAGGACTGGAAGCCAGGCCAAGTTGGTCAGTGTTGTGCTACCTGTTACACACATGGTTTCATTCAGCTGAGTGTCTACTAGTCCTTTGTGAAAAGAGCTGAGCCACATTGGAGAGCAGTATTGTGCTAAAACAAGGCAAATCCAGAGTTTATTAATGTCTGCATATTGGCTCCCCAAGTAGAACCTGCTAATCTGCTGATCAGGTTGTTTCTGTTGTCAGTGAGGTCTTGGTGAGATGTTCCTTGAGAGTCAAGACATTGTCCAGTATAATCACCTGGATCAGTGATTCTCAAACTCTTGTACTGGTGACTCCTTTCACATAGCAAGCCTCTGAATGTGACACCCCCCCTTATAAATTAAAAGCATGTTTTTATGTATTTAACACCATTATAAATGCTGGAAGCAAAGCGGGGTTTGGAGTGGAGGCTGACAGCTCGCGACCCCCCATGTAATTACCTCAGGACCCCCAGTTTGATAACCCCCAACCTAGATAGACAGGAGGTCATTGTCCAGCCTGTGTCCTTTCAGGGAGACGTTGAGCTGTTTACTAGCCTTTTTGTGGTATAGGTGGAAGTAGCTGGAAACTGCTTTTTTGATACTAGATAAGTCTCCATCTTTTACAATAATGGGCCATCTCTTTCATGTCAGAATTCAGGACTTCTTCCAGGTGATTGAAATCCTATCGTTTTAACGTTAAGTAATGGATTACAGACACTGACTTAAATGGAGCCAGAATTTCACCCACACCCCCCAATGTTTCCAACGGGATGGTAATCCTGAAGACAATATTCTACACACAAATTTTCTCAAGAGTCACTATTTTCTCATTCCCTTCTTGTTTTAAAATGAAAGTAATATAAATCTTCCCTAAAACTTTTGACACTTACTGGAGTCCGTAGCAACAGCCATCTTGTTTTCTGCCAATGCATTGCATCTGTTCCATGGTAGCATTCTCTGAAATGCTTCCAGTTCCACATGCAGGGCCGGGAAGACAGGCTAAACTGCATGGTCTCACTGTGTGGGTGAAACTATGGTGTAGGGAGGAGGGGTTCAGATTCATAAGGAAGAGAGGAACCTTTTGGAGAAAGGAGGGCGTATACAGAAAGGGACCTAAACCAAAATGGAACTGAACTGCTGGCATGTAAAATCAAAAAGGATGAAGAGGATTTTTTAAATTAAGGACTGACGGGTGCAGAGGACCACACATTGCAGGCAAAGACATCCCTCAGGGATGAATTTTTTAAAGGGGGAACTCTACAGCCTAATCAGAAAGGTAGGAAAGAAGCAGAGGTGCTAGAACAATGTATATAGTGGGGGTGTTGAGAGCTATTGAAGCAAACTAATAAATCCTGTATATAATGGAAACAACTTCAAGCCAGGGGTGCTAATTCCAGCACCTGTGGAAAGAAGTTGATAAAGTACATGTAGGAGCTAATGAGGGACAGTTAACTATAACACATGAAGGCAAACAACTGAATATTCACAAAATGTACTAGTGCTTATATACAAATGCTATAAGTCTAAATGCTAAGATGGGTGAATTAGTGTGCCTGGCATTAAATGAAGATACTGATATAAATGGCATCACGGAAACTTGGTGGAATGGGGATAATCGATGGGATGTGGTCATACCAGGGTGCAAAATGAGTTGTATTGACAGAATAATTCACTTTGGTGGGGAAGTGGCACAATATGTGAAAGAAAGTCAAATAAAGTAGAAATCTTAAATGAAGCAAATTGTACCATAGAATCTCTATGGATAGAAATTCCATACTTGAACAATAAAAGGATGGAATACATTACCGACCCCTGACTAGGAAAATGTCAGTGACTGTGAAATGCTCAGGAAGATTAATGAGGCTACAAAGGCAGAAGACACAATAATAATGGGGTATTTCAACTTATCCTCATTGACTGGGTGTAGGTCATCTTAGGAAGGGATGCTGAGATAAAATTTCTAGACACTTTAAATGACTGGTTCTTGAAACAGCTAGTCTGGAACCCAGAAGGGGAGAAGTAATTCTTGGGCCCCGTCTACACTACGCAGTTAAATCGATTTAAACAGCTTTAAATTGATTTAACGCTGCACCCGTCCACACTACACCACCCTGTAAATCGATTTAAAGGGCTCTTTAAATCGATTTCTGTACTCCATCAAAACCACAGGAGTTACCCTAAAATCGATTTTACTACATTGGAATTATGGTAGTGTGGACAGAAATCGAAGTTACTAGCCTTTGGGAGGTATCCCACAGAGCACCACTGACCACTCTGATTTAGTCCTACATAGAATGCAGGTTCTGGTGCAAGAGGTGAATATAGATGAACTGCTCGGTAATAGTCAGTATAATGTAATTAAATGTCATGTTGTTGTAGAGGGAAAAGTTGCAAAGAATCTCACCACAGTAGCATTTAACTTCAAAAAGGGGAACTGAGCTACACATAAATGAGGAAGCTATGTAAACATAAATTAAAAGTAATAGTCCCAAGTATGAAATGCCTACACACTGTGTGGAGACTTATTAAAAACACCACAAGAGAGGCTCAAACTAAATGTAAACTGCAAATTAAAAGAAAAAGGCTAGAGGACCAAAAAATAAAATAAAATAACCACCATGGTTATACAGCAGAGTAAAAGAGAAGGTTGAATTAAAAAAGGAATCCTTTAGCAAATCCTATTGAGAAAAATAGAAAGGAACATACATATTGTCAAGTCAAATGTAGAAGTATAGTAAGGGAGATCAAGAAAGAATTTGAAAAGCAACTTCCTAAGGGGACACATACACATACAAAGCTTGCCAAACAGTCAGTGGTTCCACTGCAAGATCAAGATTCTAAAGGAGCACTCAAGGAAGACAAGGCTGTTGCGGAGAAGCTAAATTAATTCTTTGCAGCGGTCTTCACTGCCAAGGTTGTGGGGTAATATCCCCACACCTAAGCCATTCGTTTTATTTGACAAATCTGAGGAACTGTCCCAGATTGTTAATAGAGGAGACTTGAGAAGAAATTGATTAATTAAACTGTAAAAAGTCACCAGGACCAAATGGTGTTCACCCAAGAATTCTAAAGGAACTCGGATATGAAATTACAGAACTACCAACTGTGGCATGTAACCTATCCATTAAATCAGCCTCTGGATAGCTAATGTAAAGCCTATTTTTAAAAAAAGGCTCTAGAGGTGATCCTGGCAACTTCAGGCCAGTAAGCCTAACTTACATACCAGGCAAAAAGATTGAAACTAAAGTAAAAAATGGAATTGTCAGACACATAGGTGAACATGATAGTTTGAGGAAGAGTCAACTCAACTTTTTGTAAAGGGAAACTATGCCTCTTAGAATTCTTTGAGGGAGTGAATGAGCATGTGGACGAGGGTGATCTGGTGGATATAGACTAGGACTGGGAAAAAGACTGGGACTGTTCCACTTGGAATAGAGATGACTAGTGGGTGATATGATAGAGGTCTATAAAATCATGAATGGTATTGAGAAAGTGAATGAGGAAGTGTTATTTATCCCTTCACATAACAAGAACTAGGAGTCACCTGATGAAATTAATAGGCAGCAGGTTTTACAACAAGCTAAAGGAAGTACTACTTCTCACAACACACAGGCAACCTGTAAAGCTCATTACCATGGGATGCTGTGAAGGTCAAAAATATAACTGGGTTCAAAAAAGATTTAGATAAGTTCATGGAGGATACATCTATCAGTGGCTATTAGCCAAAGTGATGAGGACTGCAAAGCCATTTTTCAGGTGTCCTGAAACTTCTGACTGCCAGAAGCTGGTGACGGGGTGAATCACTTTCTAATTGTCCTGCTCTGTTTGCTCCGGCTAGATCGGTAGTTCTCAACCAGCGGCCCAGTTAGCTGACAGCTGTGGCCTAGCTCAGCTGCGTGCTAAAGGTC
>NC_133770.1:216211211-216215793 GCF_003597395.2 Chelonoidis abingdonii
TAGTTGCTGCTTCTTCGTTGTATTCCTTGATAGAAATTATCACTGATATTGTTTGCAAAGTCAAAGTGATCGATAATTTGCCCTTGTGTCCTGCAGCCTCTACCAGTTTTACTAAGAGAGTTGGACAAGATGTTTTCTAAGTATATGCAGTAACTCTTCACTTAATCATTCCATTGTTTCATTATTAGGTTGATAATCTGTTAAAGAACATACTTGTTTAAAGTCATGCAAAATTCCTGCCAGGGAGCAGGCAAGGCCCCAGTCCCACTCTCCAGAAGGAGTGCCAGGCAGGTGGAATGTGGCAAGCCCCCACACCTTGACCCCACTCCCTGGCAGGAGCGCTGGGTGAGTGGAATGGGGCAAGCCCCTGTGCCCTGACCCTGCTACGCTCCTGCCTCAACCAAACTATAGTAACATTTAAAAGAGAACTGAATAAATTCATGGCGGTTAAGTCCATAATGGCTATTAGACAGGATGGGTAAGGAATGGTGTCCCTAGACTGTTTGTCAGAGGGTGGAGATGGATGGCAGGAGAGAGATCACTTGATCATTACCTGTTAGGTTCACTCCCTCTGAGGCACCTGGCATTGGCATTGGTTGGTAGACAGGATACTGAGGGACCTTTGGCCTGACCCAGTACGGCCATTTTCATGTTCTAAGCTTCACAATCATCATTGGTGAGTACAGTATTACATTGTTTGTTTAAGATTATTTAAGACTTATACTGTATATGTATATAATGTCCCTTGTTTGGCAAAAAAAATTTTCCCTGGAACCTAACCCCCCTATTTACATTAATTCTTATGGGGAAATTGAATTCACTTAACATTGTTTCACTTAAAGTAGCATTTTTCAGGAACATAATTGCAACATTAAGCGAAGAGTTACTGTAGACAGAAAAAAGGGTTGGACTGAGTATGGACTGTTTTGAGGCCACTTTTCACTACAAATCATTCTTCCAGCTCACTGCTTACTCACACTGCATGCTAAGCTATGCTATACAGTCTCTGCAGAATTTGAATCAACTTGCTGCTAAAACCATATCACTTGGGTACTTTCCACAGAGCCTCCCTGCTAACAGAGTTGAATGCTTTCTTAGTCAACAAATATGCAAAATGGGTTTGTTGAACTCAGTCTGTCTCCAAGATTTGACTAAAACAAATCTATGATCTATGGTAAGATTTCCTTGGCTCATTTTGATTTGGCTCCGAATCACACTGCAGAACACTTTTCTATGAATGCTTATAAGACTTATTCTTATGTAATTATCGCAGTCTGTGAGATCACTGCTCTTATAGAGAGATACAATAACTGAGTACTGCCAAACTTCAGGGACTTCACTTTTCTTCCAAATGATGTTAAATAGTTTGCAAAGGAGCATGATGAAGTCTCTTCTGCTGGGTTCTAACACTTCATGTGTTATATCATCTGAAACAACTGCCTTTTATTTTTCAGGAGCCTGATTATGAATTCAATTTCTGCTTGCAATACATGTCGTTCTTCGTTGTTGCCTTTGCAGCTGATAACGTTAAGGTCAGCTGGTTCAACTTGACTATTCAAGTTCAATAGCTGATGAAAATGTTCTTTTCATGTTTTAAACTTTAGATCTTTATGTACTATAGTACTCACTTGAGCATTGCCTAGTTGACTGGTGAAGGGGCACACTCTCTCTCTGGTGGGCCTGTTCAGCACGAATGAGGTGCACCTGCAAGGCTTGTCCTACTTGGAGTTGGGGGAACTTAAAAAGCGAAAACCTGCCACCGGAAGGGGTGGTGAATAAGGGGAGGGAAGCTCTGCTACAGAGACTGCTGCAACCAAGACAGGTCAGCTGAGAGGGAGACAGTTGCAGGCCTCAAAGTTGCATCGACCATCTGCAAGGAAGTAGACCCCACTAAGGGACAAAAGAATCTGATAAACTATCTCCAAGAGCAGAATCCAGAAAGACTGCCTGAGAGACAGGCCACCTTTGCTTTTCTTTGTTTTCACTCAGATTTCCCTTCTTTCATAAGAGAAAGAGAGGAAAGAGGATCATTATTCAGAGAATACCTCATGTGCTATGAAGTGGAGGGAAAAACTGTGTAAGCAACTTGCAGCAAGGTCTGTGGGGGGCTCAAGGGAGTCCCTACCAGCCCACCTCTTCTACAAGTGTTAACTTCTTGGATAGTAATCGGGCTTCCTGAAAAAGCCCTCTTGCATTACTTTTTTTTTTTTGCAAGTGTTGTCCAAGCTCTTTGCCTTATCTGGAGTCAGTCTTTCTTAGCTTTTCTAACCATTCTTTTTAGATTGTTGGTGAGCTGTCTGTATCTGTTTTTCTGCTCAGTGCAATCTTCAGCTTTCACATATTCTTGGTACACTTCCTTTGTTTTTCTTGATTGGTTAACACCAGAGATCGAAAACCTTTCTTTCCTTTTTGGGTACAATTTTATCCCTAAAACCTCCTTGTCCATGGTATGAATGATTTCTTTCATCTCCGCCAGGAGTTGTTCTGCTGTTGTGCCCTCTAGATCTAAGAGGGGGCAAAGTGGCCGCTGATGGTGTTCTGAAGGGTAACCATAGTGTCTGTATATTTTTTGCAGAGCTTCCACACTATAAACTTTTTTTCCTCTTCAAATTTTAGAGTATTAAGCTTGGTACTGACTGTAGTGATCACTGTCCAATGATTTGAGTCTGCATGTAGGCTTCTGTACACTCTGCAGTCTAGTATACTTGTTTTACATGTCTTACTAAGATTAAGTCGATCATGTTTTTTGTAGTACCATAGCTTTTTTTAATAGATTCGCCTATTCTGAAATACTGGATTTGTTGCAAACAAGTTGTTGATAGTGCAGAATTGAAGTAATCTCTCACCTCTCTCATTTCTTAATCCCATCCCTTCTTTTCCCATGATGTTCCACCCAGTCTGTCTCATCACTCCCAATCTTGTCATTAAAGTCCCGTATTCTAAGCAAAAAAATCTAGATGCAGTTCTAGATGGTATTTATATGTGGTTAACTAAAAAACTTGATCCTTGTGTGTCTTCCCACAGTCCCTCCCCCAGATTGCTTTAGCTGGTCCCATTTTTGCAATAAATATATGGAAATTTACAAGGAATCTGAAACAGAATAATGGAAACTAAAGTAGTTCCTAGGCAACAGCATAGACCTTCTGTAGAATCATACTACCAGTAGCATGGTAAAACAAACGTATCAGTTTAAAATCTGTGATTTATTAGATTTAGTTAACAAAAATGTCTCCTTGGAAGTTTTAAAAGAGATGGTTGTTTTGTTGCAATTCAATGGTAGTTATAATAGTATTAGGTAATCCAAAGGAAAACTATCCTTGAGTTTGTGGGGATCATAGTAATAGATTCTTCTTCTTCCAGGGTGCCAGTAAATAACAGTAGGAACGACACACCCAGTACACGTGGAATGCATTTCCTACTGTAGTAATTAAGCCATCATTATTTGTTAATTTAAATACCACCTGAAAACTTTTCTTTTCCATGATACCCTCATTGAAAGTTGAGAATATTTATCTCAGATATGTATCTTTTAAAGGAATATATATTTTTGTCTTTCTGTTCTTGAGTGATTTCACAGTTGTCTCCACTTCTTCTTGCAGTATTGGAAAGTCATCTTCCTCTGTTGAATCTGGGCTGTCTAGGACACTAGGATCTCCATTTATCTGGTGGTTTTATAGATCAGAGCAGTAATTTGTCCACCTATTGGTGATGTCCTTTTCTTCTGTAAGACTGTTCCCTTCTTTATCTTGAATTGTATTAGCTTTGGTCCATCTTTCCTTTGTCAGATCTTTTACAATCTGGAAAGTTTGTTTGCTATTTTTATTATTGATACATTCTTCAATTTTAGAGCATTGTTTTTTCGATCCATATCTCCTTGGGTATCTTCATTCGTTTCTTGATCTGTATTTATCAGCTCTTTCAGTGCTGTTCTTGTCTCTCTTGGGTTCTCTTCTAATGTCATACATTTTTATTATTACATTTGTGACCCAAGGTTTTGTCATCTTACAATGTTTCTCAAGGATGTCTACTGCTGCCTCATTCATTACAGCGCTGAAGTTGTTGGAAAGGCTACAGCAGGGGTCGGCAGCTGATGAAATTCCGAGGATAAATAGTAATAGATGTACTCACCAAGATCTGCAACAAGATATGGCAGACAGGTGAGTGGTCCTCCATGTGGACACAGTCACTAATCATCACTCTGCCAAAGAAAGGCAATCTGCAGTTGTGTCAAAATTACCAGACCATAAATGTAATTAGCCATCCCAGCAAAGTGATGTTGAAAGTCATATTGAACAGACTGAAATCACAAGGAGAGGATATCATTACTGAAGAACAGACTGGCTTTTGTGCTGGAAGAAGTACCACGGAACACATTTTCAATCTTGACGTTCTATGTGAGAAGTACTTACAACACCAGCAGGACGTCTTACTAATCTATTAGAGTTCTTTGAAGGGGCCAACAAACATGTGGACAAGGGGGATCCAGTGGACATAGTGTGCTTAGATTTCCAGAAAGCCTTTGACAAGGTCCCTCACCAAAGGCTCTTAGATAAATTAAGTTGTCAGGGATAAAAAGGAAGGT
>NC_133770.1:216216793-216234474 GCF_003597395.2 Chelonoidis abingdonii
ACTCTGTTTGTTTGTCAGAGGGTGGAGATGGATGGCAGGAGAGAGATCACTTGATCGTTACCTGTTAGGTTCACTCCCTTTGGGGCACCTGGCATTGGCCACTGTTGGTAGACAGAATACTGGGCTAGATGGACCTTTGGTCTGACCCAGTATGGCCGTTCTTATGAGGTCTACCACATCTTTGTTGACTTCAAGAAGGCGTTTGACAGAGTATGGCACACAGCTCTCTGGGCAACCATGAAGAAGTACAATGTTGGTTGTAAGCTTAAGCTTACCATTAAACAACTGTATGCCAAGGCCAGCAGTGCTGTTCTCATCAATGGCAAAATAGGAAAGTGGTTTCGCACCATTGTTGGAGTCTGGCAAGGCTGCCTTCTTTCACCCACCCTATTCAACATCTACTTGGAGCGCGTAATGCCTGAGGCCCTAAAAGATCTCAAATGCACAGTCAGCATTGGTGGGGGGTGAACAATCTCAAATCTTTGGTTTGCTGATGACATTGATGGCCTGGCAGGTAGCCAAGATGAACTTGTCAACCTTGTGAAATGGTTGGATAAAACCTCTGCAAAATAAGGCTTGGAAATCAGTGCAGAGAAAAGCAAGCTGATGACAGACAAACATGATGGGATCAGCTCACATTATCACTGTCAGTGGACAAGAGCTGGAGACAGTGAAACAGTTTGTTTGGGAACAGTCATCACTGACGAAGGCTCAAAGGCAGAAATTCTGGCAAGAACTGCGCAAACAGCAACAGTTGCAAAGTTAAAGCCAATTTGGAGGGACAAGAACATCCCCCTGGAATCCAAACTGAAACTGCTGCATGCACTGGTCATGTCCATTTTTCTGTATGCGTGCGAGACATGGACCCTTACGTCAGAACTTGAACAGAAAATACAGGTAGTAGAGATGAGATACTTCTGTAAAGTCCTGGGCATCTCCTACTTTGACCACGTCACTAATGAAGAGGTCTGCAATGTCATCACCCAACACGCTGGGTCATATGAAGACCACCTGATGACCATGAAGAAGCGCAAGCTGAAGTGGTACGGCCATGTAACAAGATCATCTGGCCTATCCAAGATCATCCTCCAAGGGACAGTACAGAGGAAGAGAAGAAGAGGTAGACATAAGAAGAGATTGGACAGGAATGGACTTCATGGAGACTCGAGCACTGTCACACAATAGTCAGGAGTGGAGACAATTGGTTGATTGCTCATCAACGATGGTGCCCCAACGACCAATGTGATTATCGGAGTGATGATGATATTTTTGTAAATCCCCCAAATTTTAACCAACTGAAGTACAATTCAGCACAACTGCAGGAGTAGTTATCTTTCCCAAAGCACAAATTCAGTTCAAATGTTCCAAATATTTTAAGTATTTTTTTCATTCAGCCAAGCAAAGTTATCATGAAAATGGACCAGCCCAAGCATTAAAAGTACTCAGCCTGCTTTTCCCAAAATAAGTAATAGAGTGGGGATGTGGAGGGACAACCACTAGATTTTTTTTTTTTTTAATTACCGGTCTTAGAAACAAACAAATCTGCTCTCCCTGAGAGGGTTTGAGTAGAACTTTGCAAGTTTGCAGTAATGTTTCTATTAAAATATTCAACGTTATATTGGCAGAAGTTCTAACACTTCAGATGCTAAGTCATAAGGCATTCTTCTCCACGTGTCTTTAACAAGTGTGCTCTGCAACACCTATCACTTTGGATAGAACATGATTGCCCACAAAAAGATCCAGACACTAGCCTGGAGATGATTTTACACTGTAGACGGCAGCTGTATTTGAATGGCATTCTAATGGCAAGTCTGGAATTGCCTTTGGCTTCTTCACATAGTTTGGCTGCTCATGGAATGTCTTTACTCTTGGCCTTTTGGACCTTATTTACTTTGTAATTGCTTTAGTTCTTTAAGATCAATCCCATTTGTATCTTTATCAGTGCAAGAATTTCTGCACATTGTTCTAAAGAACTACACAGTGAGATCTGTTTGTTCTTAGTATAGATGTTTCGCTATGCAGTCTGTGCTGCCATTTGAACCAAATATATATTGCTACACTTTCTGGTGGTTTACAAACACTGCTCAGCATGAATCCTGTAAGCATTCCATCTGTTACACAACAAATTTGTCTGTGTATTCAACATTGTATAGGATTTAATTGGAAGAATCGTTTGGCTTCAATTATATATTGTCACATGCACACACAATGCAAATTTCTATGACTATTAATATACTCAATTTTTAAAATCTTCAACTGTCATCAACTCTCCTAATTAGTCTTGCCAACTGAATTTATCCTGAGAATAATTTTTATTCAATGGGAGAAATATTCGAATAGTTTAGTAGACCTAAAGTTAAAATCTATATTCTGTGCATTTTTCATATTTAAAGTAGTAATATAAACAATCTGAATCCTAGAGTGGGAAAATGTTCCATCTTAATAGTATTTACTCTTGAAATTAGACCTCTTGATTTGAATAAGGCCACTCTTATAAGTGAGGGTTTTGAGATTTGAGACTAAGATTACTAACAAATGTTAGAGTTTGCAGGATCAGTCTATAACATTGATGTTGGCCCATTGGTAAACTTTTAAAATGAATTCATAGTATTTTACTGACAAACAGTGTTTGTTTCCTTTCAGCCTGCCTGGGATAGATAGATGGAAGACATATGGGTCTTCTGATAGTTTTGGTGGCGTATATTATTTATTTATTAGTTTTTAGGAGAGGAGGTTGAGGTGAATGTCAGGCAGCCACAAAGTTTTTCTCCACATTACATCCTTTTTGAAGGACCGTGTACTTCAAAGTCATGTAAATGATCTATTTTACTCATGATTTAAATTAGCAAGCAGAAAACCTTGATTTTAAATAATCAATTTTGTACTTTAGTTAGTTTTCTAAAGAAGGTTATTTCTCCTTAGTTGGCAAGGATTAAAACATGTTAATTTGAGACTAAATATAGCCTTTACAGTTTACACTAAATTTGGTGCTGCTTTTCTGCAAATCAGGAGAATATGCTATATCTGTATGCATTTATTTAAAATAGCATAACAAATTCAGGTTCTTAATTTTTACATTTTATATTGTGTTAGAAAATGGTGAATGGTTCACTTCTCAATTACTAGATGAATAATATTTTACTTGTGATGTGTCAAGCTTTATTTGAATAGAAATTTAGAATCAATTAAAATGCACAAAAACAGCATTACAAGGTATTTTTAATTAAATAAAAGCTACCTCGAAAGTGCTGGGTACATTTTAAAAAAAAATTCATCAGAGTTTATCAAAACACATTTTGCATTTAAAACTTGACTGAATTATTAAACCAGGTGTTTTGTGTGTAGTTAATGAAGTGAACTGGTTGTTTTTGGTCACCATGTCCTTCAGGACTTCAGAGCTAGTAGATCTCTCTCTCTCTCTCCTGCCTTCCTCCCCGTCCACTACTACTACTTCTCCTTCTTTCTTCTAAAATTGGAAGAGGAAAACAAGCATTCATGTTTTTTTAGTTCCCAGTCATTATCTCAACTTCGAATGAACAAGTCACTGAACTGAACTAGCTGAATAAACTGAAATGAAGAAATTATTCTCTCTGCACCTGCGGAAGAGGTGACCACTCTTAGAAGTGAGTTTAACACTTTTAACAAACTTCTAGTTCTAGGTGCTTTGCCAATGACTTCCACCAGTTCAATGGTTTGACTTTCTTTAAAACTTAATACTACTTTTTATTTAATTAAATGATTCAATACATTATAGTAAGTATAGGCCTCACTAGAGATTCTCAGTTACAAATTTAATTTGAAATAGTTTTTTTTAATAAACTTGAATTTAGTTTAAGAAAAAAATCCATTTTTAAAATTAATTTTAAAAAAAAATCCTTGATTTTTTTATCCACCCTGCATGTAGTGGACATAACCTTCCCACTCACTGGATGACTGGATGGCACTTGGGTATTCCTTTAAACCAATTAGTTGATCAGAGCAGAGGGTCAGTAGTGAATAGTTCAAGGTACTTACAGTTCCTTTTCTTGCCTTTCCATAAGCTGACTATATTGCCTTTATAGAATTCCCAGCCACAGCAACAAGGAACTGAGATCCAGAAAGTAAATACAGGTCTTCAAGTGGCAGTACATACCTTCTTAAAGCACTGACGTAGTTCATTTATTCTATATAAAGGTAACTTTAGCTCACTTACACAGAAAGTAAAAATTCTGCCCTTAGTTATAACACTTGCAACTCCACTGGACCAAGGAATGCTGGTTGTGGTCCATCGGAGCCACATAATAGTCAATCCTCAACTGACCATAAACTGTGAGCGTGTCAGACAGTAAGGGTGGCCTGAATGTGTTGCTTCTGCAGTGCTCCTGCAGGCTGTGAACTTGGATCTCTTGCTTAATACTGATGTACTAGTATTACACAGTTGGTCTGACTCTTCTTAGCATTTATTATTGGTCCTACCTGTCTGTGGAATGAATATTTTCAGCGTAAATCAGTTTGTCCTTGTGAAGTACTACAGTTCTAACTGGCCTTTGCAAGAAGGCAGGCCCAGCACCAGGGTTTCTCACACCCTAGGCGCACGGCCGTTTTGCCCCCCCCCCGCGGCTCTGGTGAAGCTGTTGCAGTCATGCCAGCGGATGGTCCGCTGGTCTAAAGGCTCCGGTGGACCTGCCGCCGGCGTGACTGCGGTAGGTCCGCCTGAGCCTTTAGACCAGCGGACCGTCCGCCGGCATGACTGCGGTAGGTCCACCGGAGCCGCGTGCCGCCCTACCCCAGCAAAATAGCGCCCCCCCCCCCAAAATTCTGGCGCCCTAGGCCATTCCCTAGGTCGCCTAAATGGTAGCGCCGGCCCTGCAGGAAGGTCACCTGTTTGCTCACATATTACCTGCATGGAGAGTATTCAGATCTTGACATAAAGGCTATAGGCCAAATCCAAGACCTGTTGTAAATCTGAGGTAAATTGTCTTTTGAGTGATTTATGGCATGGCCTTTAACTCTGAATAGTACAGAAGGGTTCAAGACCGATGATGGCCCATAACTTCAGAATATCCAGTTATATACTTGGTATATATCCATTATTATGGTGGTTATTGTATTCTGGTAAAGTCCTGTATGTATTTGTATGTTGGGAAACTATGTATACTGTTCTGGAAGTACTGTGTAACTGCCTGTGCAGTGGCTATTGCCTAAAGTGATCAAGGTGTTGCATTCAATTTAAACACTAGTCGAGTATGGAAGATTGGTTGCTGCTTGCTGCAAAAAGTGTCGTTTATAGCAAATGATGAAAACTGTGACTGAGAAGGCATACGGAGGAGTTGTGGTCTATACTGAAGAGGCAAAGACATCTAGAAAGAAGAAGGACAAATGGCCTTGCCCTTTATCCTGGGTTTAATAAAGGCAAGTTGGGTCACTGGATGATATGACTTTAATGGCCAAACTACTTGTCTTGGATGGTGTTTAATTTCACAAATCTTTTCCAGAGTTCAATTTAAAAATAAAATTCCTGTTCTGTGCACTCAGCTGTTTTTTCCATGTGGAATCTTTGACACATCAGCATACAGCAACTTATCCTAACTGATTAGATGTACACAAAATGAGCTTCACCTTCAAATTGCTCAAAAGCCAGCAGATATACTTCAAGAAAGTGGTACAAATTGTAGGAGTTGACTGAGGGTTAAAACACTTTCTGTTTATCTCTTTTGCTGCTTATCTTTTTCTCAAATCAGGATCAAAATGCTGAGTAGAATAAAAACAGCAAGAAGTTTTAAACCATATATTTATCATATGTCTAGGTGACAAATTATTTTAGAATTTGAGATACATTTTGACATTTAAACCTCTCAGTGCCACTCTGCAACTTCTATAATGAAACCTGATACAAGGCAAGAATGTCCCGGTTTGGGATCAGAGAGGCAAGTCGGCAAATAAGTAAAATGTATTATGTTTTGTTATAAACTTCAGGCCTGGTTCACCCACCATTCCAATGGTTCAGACACCATTCCAATAACCTATACTGAATTTTGAGAGACCCTGGGCTGATTTACGTTTTATGATCAGAATCTGTCCCCTTTGTAGTGCTACACAAGTGAGAGGAGGACACTTGCACAAGGGAGAACCATAACCCTGCACCTTGCCCTCTTTCATGGCAAGTTGTGAGGAACTGTGCTAGATGCCCATAGCCACACCCTCTTTGGTATTGACGCAGACTAGGTCTAGCACTAAAAGGAGTGCACAGTGCCTTTTCCGAAAGGAGGCGTAGGGTCACTCCTCATTATGCTAACCCGCAGGCGTTCTAGTGCCTTGATTTCTATGTAGGCAGAATGCTTCCAGGGACTGCCATCAGTGTGATGCCCTTTTTCACACACCCCAGCTGTAGGCTCATAAAGCCATAATATAGCCCTTATTGTGGAAACTGTGAGGGAGATAGAGATGAGCCATTGTGTAGAACATAATGAACCAAGAAAATAATTTTTGCACGATGCCTGAAAACATGCAGTTTGTCTGGTTTCCCTGTTTTTGCTTGTAAGCTAGTGGATAAAACCCAAGTGTTTTTGTTGTGGTGGTTTTTTTTTTTTTTTTAAAGCAAAGCTTTTAATTGCTGTTGAGAATATAGATCGATTTATTTCAAACTTTCTAAAATGTTAAATGCAACTTGGGGCTTATATGCAGCTGAGGCAGAGGGAGTGTGTGTGGTGCCTAATTTTTCTTATGTTATTTGCTTACTGACACAACATGCTGTGTTCTTGCTAGTTGTTAACAGCATCTGAATTATGAGGCCAAAGAGGTCTTCCTCATGACAATAGCTAATGTTTGTAGAAATGCAAAGGTCATGATCAGGAGTACTTTATTTAATGCCAACTGCATGGTGACAACAATTACTGAACTAGACAGATCTTAAAGGGTCAGCTTATTGACTTATCTTCCCTGCTTTTGAGTGTGGATGGTTTCTACACAACTGCTTGGCTTTTGTGTAATGCAAATGTTATGTGGGTTGTTACCTTAGAAATTTTGAGGATGATTATCCATGGAAAATAAGATTGCGTGAACATATGGTTCCCTGGCTTTATTCTTTTAAACTAAAGTCACATTACTAGTACCATTACCGTGTTGTAGGAGAAAAAATATAAATAATGTTAACTGTGATATGTTTTGTGCTTTAAGCGATATTCTTTTCCTTTTAATGTACAGCTTGTACTTGTCAGTTGTTTTGTACTTTAAAAAACATATATACTTTTATTCATCACAGTGAAATGCTTGTTTGTTTGTGTCTTGACTGTTGGCAATGCCATGTATTTTCTGAAATAAAAATGTTTGTAAACTTGGACAAATAGGTTTAGGAAAAAATTGGTAGGCAAAGCAGCCAAAAGCTCATACAAATGTCTATGCATTTTTGGATTGAATCTGGAGCTAAGGTATTAATGCATATAGTCATGTGTGCAATGGACTATGTGACAGGTTGTGACAGGAATGTTTATAAAGTGATTCATCATGGTTTTTTCATGTTGTTGTCCAAAATTCCATAACTATCTTAATTTTTACATTATATCTTAACTTTCCTAATGAAATGCAGGTATTACTAAGCTTTTCACTGGCTCATTCATGATGATGTTCCATAAAATATGGCATGACACAACAATTGCTTTACAATGATTCTCTGAGATTTGAACATAACCTAACCTTTCACCTGGTTAAATTGAACACATGGATATGGCATCTGGTTTTGGATCTATATCAAGATTCCTATATTTAATAATTATCCTATTTTTCACCCCTCCAGAAAGGGTTCACCATTTATTTTTTTTAACTCTGTTCCTGGGAACAGAAAAATATTTTCAGCTGTGAATTAAGTGTCTCATTTTTTATTTCTTGCTCCCTAACATGAAATCTGAAGCCTTTTCTGTTTCTCTGCACAATGAAAAATTCTGGCAGTAAAAACTAAAAATGGAAATTGTGAGATCATTTAAGTGCCCTGGAAACTAGTTAATGTTTTAACAATTACTGTTCATCACTGTTAATTCATTATTTTCTTTTATGACTTTTGTAGGGTACTCAGAATTTTAACAACAAATCTGATTTTGATACTGGCAGGGAAAAGTTGGCGCTGTATTTATATGTATAGGTTTAAAGTAGAAATTTCAGCTTCTAGATAGAAACTTCTACTAACATATACCTTCCAAGTGCAAATTTCTATCAACTGGTAAACTTCATGAGAGAGAGAGAGAGAGTTTTTGTAAATTGTATTCAGAATAATCAAGATGAGCTTACAAGTGGAACATACATATTTTGTCCACTGAGTATGACATGGCTCGGAAAATTACATATGCAGGGACATCAAAAAATAGCACCAGACTCACTTTGTAATTTTGCTGATACCACACCATATTAGAGGGAATTCAGAGAAGAAAAATAAAATCTACTTAAGGGTTTGTTGGGCCTGTCTTGTAGGAGAAGAATAAAAACATAGTTAGCTAACTAATTACTAAAACCAGATTGGTGGGAATGTTACTGTCTCTAAGTATCAGCAGTATGTAAACACTGGGAGATAGCAAGCTTGTTTGTGGTGTTACAAGGGCAGGGGTGGGCAAACTGCGGGCTGGATCCGGCCCACTAGCCATTTTAATTCAGCTCTCGAGCTCTGGCGGGGCAGGGGCAGCTCCATGCCACTCCTGGAAGCCAGAGCATGTCCCCACTCTGGCTCGTATGTGTAGGGGCAGCCAGGGGGCTCTGCTCTGCATGCTGCCCCCATCCCAAGTGCCACCCCCACAGCTCCCATCGGCCGGGAACCGCAGCGGAAGGGGCAGCGAGCAGAGCCACTTGGCTGCACCTCTGCGTAGGAGCCAGAGAAGGGACATGCTGCTACTTTCGGGAGTCGCTTGAGATAAGCGCTGCCTGGAACCTGCTTCTCGAGCCTCCCCTCATGTCCCAGCCCCCTGCCCAAGCCCTGATCCCCCTCCTGCTCTCAGAATCCCTCGATCCCAGCCTGGAGCACCCTCCTGCACCCCAAATCTCTCATCCTCAGCCCCACCCCAGAGCCCACATGCCCAGCCAGAACCTGCACCGCTTCCTGTACCCCAACCCCTTGACCCAGCCCCGATCTCTCTCCCGCCCTCCAAACCTCTCAGTCCCAGCGCAGAGCACCCTCCTATACCCCAAACTCCTCATCCCCAGCCCCACCCCAGAGCCTGTACCTCTAGCCAGAGCCCCCTCCCGTACTCTGAACTCCTCATTTCTGCCCCTCCCACGGAGCCCGCACCCCCCAACCAAAGCCCTTCCCCCTTCTTGCACCACAGCCCCAACTTTGTGAGCATTCATGGCCTGCTATACAATTTCTATTCCCAGATGTGGCCTTCGGGCCAAAAAGTTTGCCCACCCCTGTACAAGAGGCTATTAGTAGGAACAATATGGTGAAATTAAGAAGATGTAAGGTGACTATCAAGTCAAGCTTCTTCATTCTTACAGGGATTCTCAAACCTTGTCATAGCATGGATCGTCTTTTAATAGTGTGTTTTGTGGACAGGTAACTCTTCTATTTGCATGGACAGCTCCTCCCCTTTTTGTGAGCTATTGCTTACATTGAAAATTAGCAATAGGAAATGTTTAGGGTTAGATTTTTAGAAGTGATCAGCACTCACAACTAGGGAGAACAGGAGGGCAGATTCTCAAAGCAGATAATAATGGGGCTGCTGAGTTACTTTGAAAATCTGGCCAGTTATTTAGGTGCCTAAATGGGATCTCTTGGATGCTAAGTTTTACTGAAAATCTGGAGTTTATTTTATTGTCTGAAAATCTGTGTTTTGGCTGGCCGTTAATGCAGATTAAAAGGTAGAAATGGAAAAAAGAGCCCGCACCATGTTACCAAACAGTTCTCCATAAACCACTCTCTGAAAACTGCTGTATTTGACTATGGAATAGTTTTCCAAGAGAGAGAGTGGGAGTCTCCTCGCTGAACCAAAACTAGGCTGGACACAATGCTAGAAAATATATTTGGACACAATCCTGAAATGACAAGATGGACTAGTTGACCTAATATATCTCTTCCATCTTCTGTGTCTGCTGTTGAGGTTTTATTTCCCTAGAAATTAGAAAACCTGGGAGGTTTCATTAGGATGGATCTTGGCAATCTTTCACTCTGTAGTGAAAGTTTCATAATATATAGGAGACCATAAATTTGAGTCTGGCTCAGGCAGATAGTTGATAAATATTCAAAATCTATGAATTCTTGTGTGAATATGGTGTTAAAACTGAACAGTAGCAACCTTACAAATGCATCTCTGTATTTACTGCTCTTTTATTCTCTCCGCCCTCCTCCCCCAAATAAACTAATTACAGTATTATTTCACTTTAAAGCAAGATGAGAATTTTGCTTTCAAAAGAGACTGGAAATTGTTCAGTAAATCCGTCTAAGAAATAGAATTTGTAATTCTAACTACAAATGGTAATCCAAAATTGGTCTAAAGCCAGATCAATTGCATCTGTCAAATTGCTGAAATTAAAAACCTTCATGTTGACCTTTTAGGTTATGTGGAAAAAAGCAGCTGAAGTTACAATAGGCAACAATAGAGTGCAATGACTCTCATAAACAAGAGGAAACCAATATTTTTGGTTGTACAAAGTGCTTTTTATTGAATTATACGCAGCACCACCTATTATTTAAGATTGTCTGATACTTCCCATTATAAACCCTGTTTTCAGTTGCTTTATATCTTTACCAAACTTTAACTGTTTTGGTCTGAAATTTTACGTTCTAGGTGCCTGCCTCTGTTTGGAACATTTCAACCAAAATAATTCAGCTACGGAGAATGATGCTAGGGAAAACATGTTGTTTTGCCCGTGTTGAAATTTTCTAGTGACTTTTTCTTTGAAATGTTGCACTGCCCTTCTTGTTTGGAGCAGGGAAATTTGAAATTTGAAATATTGAAATTTGGCAGGTGTGTGGCCCTTGTGTCAGGAATATGTCTTTTGCCGTCACTCTGAAAGTCCACCCAATTTGTCCAAGATATAAACCTTTGAAAAATTGCAGTTTGCACATTATCAGTAGTGACTTGCTAATGTTTAGCAACTGGGATCTCTTGAATACTTGATCACTATTTTAGATGTCCTTTTTGTTAAATTTTGAGACCAGTGCTGGAGTTTTTTATACAGCATTGTTGCAAAGAAATAGATGGTGTTTTAACCTACTACTTAAATATACTAGCATAGTATGAGATTGCATACATTTTTATTTTGTTAAGGTAAGTATCTCTGGGGCATAAGATAAACCTGAAAATCATGTAGTTTGGTTACATACAGTATAGTTACTTGAGAGGAATTAATTAAAAAAATAAAAATGAGCAGCCTCCTACAAATAATGGTATATCATACCAGCAATGACTAAATGAATAAAATATACAACTTCAGTCTTCTGGCATGATTGGTGCTTAGCTATGTGTAAACCTTTTTAGTCTTCCAGGTTCTTATTCCCTTGGCTTCCACCCAGTGTGTTTGCTGAGTGTCTTTTTTTAAGGTCTGCCATTTGTATTCATAGATTTTAAGACCATAAGGAACTATTCTGATCATCTAGTCTGACCTTTTATATAACATATCACTCAATTTCTCCTTTACTCTTTCTTTCCTACTCTCTGGGTTGTAGGAAAATGCCCTTTGTGGTGGTGGTGGTGGTGGTCGTGTTATAGATATTACCTCACCCATGGTTTCTCTCTTGGTCATGACATAATCATATAGTGTGATGGTGAATTTCCCTACCTTTACTGGTATAAAAAATTCATTTCTGTATATTGTGAATAATATTTACACAAATATTTAATTTGACTTAGCTGAATTACTCACTTCCAAAACAATTGGGAGGGGTGTAAACTTTGTTCCTTTCCCTCACTCCTCCTGCAAACTACTGGTACATCAAAGTTTTAACTTCAGATTTTCCCTTTTTTAAAAAAGAGAAGTTTCTTTTTTATGAATAATTAACATTTTATAGCAGACAAAAATAAGTCACTTTCTAACCTTATTCCATTTATTACAGAGGCTGTAAAAATTGTTAATGTGAATAATGTTGCCTTCTGTTGTGTGATGCTAATAGGAAACAGATCACTGCGGTTTATGGGGTCCTTGCCCTTTTTGGTGCATGATAAATAGCTCACTTCAAGTGATATTTCCTCACTGATTTCCTACTATTTGACCAGAAGCAACAGAGCAGGAAGAATAGAGGCTAGACAAGAAGTTGATTTTGAAGTTGATGTAATTTCACTAAAGCGTGAATTCACAACAATACAGTGTTTGCAGTAGCACAGGAAAAAATTATGACATAATCTTCCATAGCCCTTAATTGCTCTCTAGGCTCCATGTAGCTAAAAAGCATTTTTCATTACCCTAATTTATCCTGTGCATCCCTAGCTCTTTGCCTAGGAGAGTAGCTAAGATTTCATCCCTGCAGAGGCTTTCAGCATATCCCTGAATATCTATTGCCCTGCCAGTCCTTGAGGAAAAAGCAGACAAGGTGGGTAATATGATATATATTAATATTACATTGTCCACCTTGTGCATATTGTCACAAATGTCAGGCACATCAAGCGCAGTTGCCAGTTGCACTGCAGCTCATTGAAGAGTTGCACTTAGGTAGCTGGTTTGCGATTTTTTTGCTTTTTTAAAGGGATGTCAACTTAAAAAAACTCAAACAACCGCACACTTCTGTCTAATTGTTTTTAAGCTACTATTGTTCCAAAAAATATCCACAATGAGAGGGCAGAAATTTTTCCCCCTTTCTTCCCCCCTATTTGTTTATACAATTTTCCCTTTGTAGTCAGTCAGTAGAACAGTCTTCCCTCTTGTTCATGGGGGTTGTTTCTTTTCCTTTGTTGCTGTCTGAAACAATTTGTATCCCAGGAACAGGTTTAATACCTGAAATTATTTTTGAAAAAATTGACTAGATTTCAAGTTGACAGTGCCCCTTTTAAAAAGGAAATGAGTTTTTATATTTAAATTTAAATTAGACACTGCAGGACAGTACAGTCTTGCTATAGACTATATAAATTTGGCATACATATCTTTTATCATTTATAAATTCATTGAATAATTATAACAGACTTTTATTACAATACAGATGGAGGTTTACTTTTCTTTAAATATTAGCATTTTAATTTGATAGAATTCCTCTTTTATATATACGCACACAAGCATATTCGTCAGTGCATTTTGACTTTGTTGTCCAAATCTGAGTGCTGATATTGGTTATCTAGTTTCTTTTTAAATAAATGCACCATCCATTTGTTTTATAAACCTCGGTAATTTCTCATTTATGCTGTGGAAAATAAAACAATTCTGTGTAGAATAATTCAAGTCTTTGGATATCAACAGCAGTAGTAGCTTTCACTTTTTCAAAAACTAAAATAAATGACGAAACAAGTGCACCGAATCAATCTACTTATTAAGTGTAAATGTATCCCATTCCAAATTCTCACTGTACAATAGAATAGCAGTTAATGATTTTTCTCTCATCACTTACCTACTTCTCTAGAGGTGTGATGTTTGTTTTACTCAGCAGGTTGTCACTTTGCTGCTTTGCACTTCAAAAAAGATCTAAGGTTACTGATTATGACTTTGCTACTTCCTGTCTTATTGTTATGTACTTACAAAGGATTTGTAGTTTAAAACCATACTGTAAAGAATGCAAGTCAAGTATAAATTCCTCAGATTTGCAAGTCTATAAAGTTTTCATTTTTCCCCTTTCTTTTGAAAGTATATGTAAGTCATCTTATGTGAAATATTTACTGCAGCCTATGAACATGGATAGCTGAAAATACTTTATATCATCCACTTCCCACTCCAGGCATAAGGTGGAATTACACTTAAAAACACCTCATACATAACTGTACTTTGACTTTCCTGTAAAAATGTGGCAAATGCCTCTTAATTCTGGAAATGATGCCATCTAAAGCATAAGTCCTTTCCAAACTAAAATCAGTTTTGCACAAACCTTTTTGTGCAATTGTTCCCTCCCAGAATTAACACTGTTTTTGATGTTGCAGTAAAGCATTACTTAACTTCCCCTGCCTTCCCCGTCCTTTCAGTTATTACTGCCAAACAAACGTTTTCCTGTAAGGATCAGTAAAAATTTGTTCGGTGAACTGCTTTTTTGTGCGATGGATCCATGCTTTGTGGAATAGAATGTTGTGCTATAGAAGAGTCATGCCAATTACCAAGGTCTCTTTAGTGAAGCCGCTACAGCTAATGACTGGGCTATGATCTATATTTGGATGGGGTTGTTAATTGGACAGGCATTGAGTAATGAGTACTTGGGTGAAGAAAAATAGCTAAAGCATTGGATCAATGGGTATGTTGCAGTTCTAATTTAATACACAAATTGAAAACATAGCCTTCAAAACTCAAAATAATTACCCTGCTTAAAGGCAGGGAGTGGACCATTTTCTCCTGGTTATTCTGTTAACTTAGGTACATGGAGGGAAAGACTGGAAATAATAAAGCAATAGCACAGTTGCCTTTCACTGCTGTAGTACATCTACATAAAAAAACAATCATCATTCATTTCAGGATATCTACTTTCGTTTGTAGTTTACTGTTTGGAGTACATACTTAAATAGCACTGAACAAAATGTACTCCTTGAAGATAAGAATTGCTGTAAATGTTCATTATGATGAGAACAGCGTGCACTGAACAAGCACGAATCATCTTGAAACTCAGCTGCTGAATTAAAGTGGATGAAGATTGGGACAAAGCCTTCTCCCCACTCCATTCTTCTTTTTAATTTGTGTAACTGTTTTCCAAATCAAATGTACAGATGAGTTGTGTTTTTTTTTTTTCCAAACCTTGGTTTAAAAAAAAATCTGTACATTAGTCAGGTGGTGGTGATGGTTTTCATGCTTTTAAAGGTGTGTCTTCTAAGATGTTTGAAGTCGTCATTCCCATGGGTGGCGGGTGTAATAGGCTAGAGGAGGCTAAGCCTCCCCTGGTGCAGCTGCTACTGCTGGATGCCTGGGTTGTGGTGGCCCTGCCTGCACTCTGCCTCTTCTCCTCCCTGCTCTGCCCCTTTCCCAAGGCCCCCACCACCCGCCGCTGCCTGATGAGTCCCTCCTCCACTCCAACCCCCCTCTCTGAAGGTCCCCACTGTTTGTCGTGTCCTTCCTCACGCCCTCTGCCCTGTAAGACCCTGCCGCTCGCTTGCAGTCTCTCTCCTCACCTCCCCACCCCCACAAGGGAGAGGAGCGGGATGAGGAGGGACTCGGGGAGCAGACTAGGAACATGAAACTTTTTTTTTTTTTTTGGTCTTGTCAATTTCATTGTCATTTACATCTGGGGCATAACAGAATCTTTGGTCATTTTCTAAGAATCAAAGGTTACAGGTATTTACTTGCACAATGCTGTAGCGCATGGCTCTAACCTCCGTATACTATATTGCAGCTCACTAAACACTGCTTCTAAATCATAGTAATAAATCTGCACTCTCATTACAAAACCCTCCTGCTTGGATGGGCATCAGGACAGCATGCACCTCCCCAAAATAATGACCAAGTATTGCAGCCTTCTTGATGAGAATGAAAAGAATTTATACTCTATCTTGTGCGGAAAATTGGCTGGTGAAAACCAACTCAAAGTATAAGGTAAAAAAATGAATTAATCATACATGGCACTAGAGGTATTCCAGACCTGGGGTTTTATAATAAATATGGAGGGGGGGAGCTCTAGACCAGCACTGGGCAGCCCGCGGGCCACATGCGGCCCATCTGGATAATCTGATTGCGAGCTGTGAGACATTTTGGTGGCATTGACCGTCTGCAGACACGGCCCCCGCAGCTCCCAATGGCTGCGGTTCACTGTTCCCAGCCAATGGGAGCTGAGGGGGGCTGTGTCTGCGGATGGTCAATGCCACCAAAATGGCTCACGGCCCACAGTCATATTACCCTGATGGGCTGCATGTGGCTTTTGGGCTCCAGGTTGCCCACCACTGCTTTAGACCCCTATCTGTACCTGGGTGCTTTATGTTGGTAGGTAGAAGGCACACTGAGGTTAGCTTTTCTGAGAGGGGTGAAAATATCTGACACTAATCATGGAGGCAAGCTCATAATTAACAATTCCCTTCAGTTCAGCATGAGCTTCCTGGGCTTTATATTTCTGTGCGTTGACTTATCCCATGCACAGAAATCCCACTGCAGTCGCCGGTGATTTCCTCTATGGAAATCCTGAGTCTGGAGGATAAGACAATGGAATCAATCTTATTTTATGTTTCTGAAGTGTTTTGAATAATTTAAATGGTTTAAAAGCTTTATGATATGACAGCTACAGTGGTGGTGCAGCTTGTACAAACTTCATGCGGGAGCTCCCTTGTAGGGGGTCAGATCTAGCAGTCCTCAAAGTTGTGAGCATCAGAGGCTTGGAAGTATATATTGGATACAAATCCATTCAAGACCTCTGATCTGTGATGGAAGCAAGATTGCACATCAATGAGTCAAAAATGAGAATAGGCAAATGGGTATTATCTTTAATAGAATGTCTTTATTGAAGTTTTGTTTATGTCTCTCCATAAGTACACTAAGGGTACAAGCATTAGGTCCTAGAACCAGTTGTGGTAGGATGGCTGGTGCTGTCATAAACAGATAGCTAAGGGTTAATGTTTCTTTTACCTGTAAAGGGTTAACAAAGGGAACTAAACACCTGACAAGAGGACCAATCAGGAAACCGGATTTTTCAAAGCTTAAGGGAGGGAATTTGTGGGTTTTTCTTGGTCTTGGGTCTTTGTCTGCGGGAGTCTTTATGCTGTATGTTGGCTATAAGTACTTCACAATTGTATTTGTTTCTTGTGGTAGGCTGTTTTTTCCCTTTTCTTTGTTTTATTCATTTTCCTATAAGTGAAAGCCTGCTGTATCATACATCTTAAGTTACAGGAGAACTGTATCTATCTTTATTTCTTATTTTTTTATTTAAAAGTTTTGCTTTTTTAAGATCCTGCTTGATTCTCTGTGTTCTAGTTGAACCCACCGCGGAAATTGGTGGGAGAAAGGAACGACAGGGGGAGGGGAAAGTTCGCTCTCTGTGTTTAACTCTCCTAGGTCCCAGGAGAATCTCTTTCTGGTTTCTATTGTCTTCGGATTTGTCCTCGTTGTTGGAAGAGAGAGAATGCTTTCTTGGTATTGTGGATGTAAAGAGGGTTGCATCAGTAAAATTCTCCATGGTTAGCCCAGAGAGACAATTCTTGGGATGGGAAGAGCGGTTGGGGAGGGAAATGGTGTATTTTTCCCCTTTGTTGGTGAGACTCAGAGCCTCTGAGTCTTTGGTGGTCCCCAGGGAAGTTTTGGGAGAGACCAGACGGGAGCCACCAACCCTAGAGATTTGTTTGGCTGCGTGGCGCAAGATCAGATTCTAGCTGGCTATATTAAGCTGCTAGCAGGTGGTTTTCATGACTAAGACTTCTCAGGCTTGATTGAACGCTAGGCTTCTAAATCTGAGTGGGCAAAAGCTGGATGATATTTATGGTCGCGCTCTCATCCAGATTTTCTCTCTGCGCGGCATAACTGAGAGTTACTTGAGGCGACCTCTTTTTACATCAATACCAAGAAGTCAGTAATACAGCAATATACATTTTAAAGACTATACTTGTTGCGTAACTTTGTACTACACTGCCGTGTAACAGAAGATTATGAAAGGACTGGAATAGACCCTTCTCATAGTAGATGCACGAGAA
>NC_133770.1:216234545-216318792 GCF_003597395.2 Chelonoidis abingdonii
ACAAATTCCCTCCCTTAAGCTTTGAAAAATCCGGTTTCCTGATTGGTCCTCTTGTCAGGTGTTTGGTTCCCTTTGTTAACCCTTTACAGGTAAAAGAAACATTAACCCTTAGCTATCTGTTTATAACGGATGTGTAACCCTCAGCTAGGTCCAAAACACCAGCAAAAACATAATTTCCATGATTACATTTTTCTTCTGTTCCCTGGAACTTAAACATGATCCTTATCATATGCATTAAATTTACCTTAATTATACCTTTAAATGGCATTAAAAATGTTTGATGATATATTTCAGAGGCATAAATGTCATGAAAATTCTTAAATATTTGTTTGATATTTTGCAAAGAGGATTTTAATCTGATGCTTGGAAAGAGCCTGGGGATAGTAATTTACTTTAAGTAAGGCAAATACTGTAGTATTTAATGTTAACATTTCACTGAATAAAAGTTTTTAATGAGAGTTTTTCTTGGTAGATTCCAGATGTCTGGTTTATTGTAACAGTAACCACACAAATTGGCTTAATATTCTACCTAAAAACTTAGTCTTAATGTGATTTAAAAAACACCACCACAGCAACAACAGTAAAAATTTAATGCAGCAGTTTCAATTATTGCTGTCTTTGACCAAGATCTACTTATACAGTACATAGTCCTAATGTTATAAAGCTTGTTTGTTTTATTTCCCACTTGGTTTAACATAGACTCTATCATATTTCTCCTACCTGTGCTTACTTGGCCTTTTGAAGGGCTTCAGCTTTTTACTTGGAAGCCAGCATATTAGTAAACCGTACTTGAATGTGAAAGTTGAGCAATTTTGTTTACTTTGTGCATTTGATAGAGGACTGATGGCCCCTATGTACCTACTTTAGTAGTCAGATAATCCTTTATATAATTCTAGCAAGGGCCCATTGGAGCTTTGCCATTTATTTAACTGAACATAGAATTAAGCCCCAAATTTTCTCAGTTAAATAATAATAATGTACTCTCTCTCTCATTTCATGTTTATGATTTGTTTTATGGAGGTAGAGTGCATTGTTCCAGTACTTGATCTACAGCCTTTTGCTGTACAAAGGACTAGAAAACTTTTTTCGTTGTAGTTTTTCAAAAATGATGTTTTATTTTAGCTTTGAAAAAAGATTTAAACTATATTGTCTATCAAGAATTTTTATGGGATTTGGGGAAGAAGTCTATTTGTGTTTTTTGAATAATAAATTTCAGCTAGGACTTGTATTTACAGCATACAGGATAAAACTCTCAATCAGGTTTTGCTTTATCTGGTTTCTTTGTCCTTCTTGCGGAAGAAGACTCACTTGCAGAAGTCTTCAATGACAGATAGAATGACCAAATATTTTACGGGGTGAGTCCAGAACTAAGCAATCAAGGTCATAGTGGCGCAGATAAACATAAGGGGTCAGTGAGTTCTAGTGTCTTGGATGAAGCAGTTTTTCTTGGCAATTGCAACAAAAGAACACTCAGACAGCTATAACCTTTTGCTGTTTTGATTGGGTATGCTAGCCATAGTTCTGTGCAGATTCTAGCCTGACTTCCACTTGAAACAGGTCACTGAGAACTGTGCCAGGCTCACTTTTATACTGCCTGGGAGTAGTTCCCAGAGAGTTGTGCCCAGCTCTGATCTGACTTGTGCTGGCTTGTTTCATGAACTACACCCAGCAAAGGACTATGTTTTTTTAAAAGGAGCCCTAAGCAGATAATTTCTAGTCTTCCTGTTTGTGACTGTAGAAAAGAATGAAGCACAGCCCTAACCATGCCCCAATTTATTGATTTCTTTAATCGATCTACAGTGTGCATTGCAAATGAGAAACCAGAAGACTTTCTGCACTTTAAACATCTATATGTATTTGTGTACAGATCCTTATGTATTGGGTCATCTGCAGGACCAGCGCCAGGGTTTCTGGCGCCCTAGGCACTGGGCCATTTCGCCGCCCCGCGCACGGGTCTCGTGGCTCTGGTGGAGCTGCTGCAGGCATGCCTGCACCAGGTCCACTGGAACCGTGGGACCAGTAGACCCTCCGCAGGTACGACTGCCTAAGTCGCCTAAATGAAGGCGCCGGCCCTAGTCATCTGTCCTGGGTTATACTGATGCAACCTCATCCAAGCTGGAGTAGCAGGACAGAATCTGATTCATTGTATGTGAAATATGCTTCATTTAAAGTATGTCTTTACAATGTTCCCCAAAAGCAGGTCTCATATATTTTTCTTCACAAGTGAACATTTTATGTCCGAACTGGAAGCAAACACAAAGGGTGAAATCCTTTTTCAAGTCTTAGGGCTTGTCTACACTTGAAATTTGTTGCAGGTTAACTTGAGTTATTTTGCATGAAAGTACCTTGCATTAAAAAAAAAAAAAAAAAAAGTTTATGACAAGTCATCTGGCTTTTTAATGTGTGTTATTAAATCTACTTGGAAAGTGAGTTACTGAGATATGGGTTTACACTACAGCAAACTAGATATGGCTACATCCCCATCCGAAAACATTACACAACTGCCAAGTCTTTCCACTGGTATACTATGCTGCTTTGATGGATATCTATGTGTCATCTACTGCTCCAGGGTCATCCTGACCAGATGCCACTTCTCCATTTAAATGCTGATGTGTAGCCAAAATCTATCTCTTGTGATTACAGCTGCTGCGGGGTTTGCAGACCTGTCATACTCTACTCTTGATCATTGAACAGTTGTGCCTCATGCTTCAGCATGGTCTCATGCTGAGGTCCTGGACTTCATTGCTCTCTGGAGAGAGGAGCATGTAAGGCCTACCCGGATTCTAGCCATCACAAAGCGCAAATATACAAACAACTGTCTGGAAAAAATGAAGGAAAGAGGGTACAACTGAAACCCAAGTCAACACTTTCGTACAGGAAATGCACTCCAGCAGGGTTACAAAAGTGTTGGGGACAATAATAGGGCTCTGGGAGAGCTTGTAGAGTCTACATCTTCTATAACGAGCTGGACCGTATATTTGCAAGAGAGCCACTGCTGAACCCTTGTATTTAGTGGACACCACTGATGGCACAAACGAGGAAGAGATAATGAAATCTCTCATCTCGTCCACCCAGTGAACTCGGAGACAAACGCAGTTACATAACACTTCTCAAAAAAGGTTATTTTAAGGGTATCTTCTCCTCCCCACAGGCAATTGCAGAATTCTATAAATTTGGCCATGCAATTTATGCTGATCCATGGGCTCTAAAGAAAACTTAAGCTATAAATAGTGCTCTAATTTGGCATGGAGATTTCATGTCAATGCATCTCTCTGGGGACATGCACATGTAGCTCATGTTTCCCTTTGTGCTCCGGCAGCAGTTCTGGAGACACCATCGTTGCAAATGGCAGTTATACCATTGTCTTGTAGAACAAAATCCTTTTTTTTTGCCTTTTGGGAACATGCTCCAGGTAGCCAAAGTAAGCATAGTCTGCAGAAATGCATGCATAATTATTAGCCTGCATCTGCCTGTTCCCTCTTTCCCTACCCACCAGTCTCCATCTCACTGGTTACCTACAGGGGTACACATCCAATTACTAGCCTTAGTTTACTGCACTATCTTTAAGTAGCCTCCACCTTGATGTCTGTTGTGCTTTTCATGTGAATTACCTCTTTCCTCCAATTTGGTAGAACAACCACCCACCATCCACCCCATTGACTGCACAGGCCCAGGGGCCCTGCATAAATGGGAAGCTTGTGAAAACATCTAACCGTCTCCAAGATCCTCCAGGATATGGGGAAAGCCTATGAGAATGGAATTCCACAATGAAGGAAAAAGTAACATTTTATCACTTTGGCATGAAGACTTAAATTTTGACAGTAACTAGTTTTCCAGTTTTCTCCCATAGCAGTGACCTAGGACAGGGGTGTTAATATTAAGTGAATGGCTGCCCAATCTGCGTAGGAGGAAGGAGGAGTCAAGGGATGACGTGTTGAGTGACCTTAAATATGAATCGCAAAAGATGGAGCAGTGGAGGAAAGGTTTCCTAAAGCATGACAGAGGAGAGAGAAAAGGGCAGGGAAATGGCTAGATTCCACAAGCACAGCTGCTGGGGATGACAGAGAGGCAAGTCATCCTCCTGGAGAACATGGTAACTTTCTGGTAAAGGACTGAACCATTATCTGTCTCCCCTGCAGCCTTTACCTCTGAGACTTCCACTTTCTGGGTTGCATCATTCACTGCAAAAGTGCCCAGAAACAAGTCCTTCTTTAGGCATTCTGTGCCACAGAACAACAAAGAAAATAGTGGAAAATGGGAGATTCTCTTAACGCCTTGGAGTGGAGAGGCTCTTCTACCGCCATCCCACATCCAAAGATGTGGAGAACAATTATGAGTGTCCTGTATACATACATTTTGTGATCCTGATTCAGAACCTTGTCTGTATGCTATTCATTGTAACTTTTGATGGGTTTTTAAAATCTTTTCTATTTGCACAGTGTTATTTATCTTTAGCATCTTATTACTCAAAATTGTTTACACTGATGTATTGTTTTTTATTAAAAATACATTCCAAATGTCTTTGTAGTCATGGCTTTACAGCTAGAACAATTTGAGAAAATACACACATCCACTGCACTGAATTGTTATGGAATTTATGAAAATGTCCATCTCTACTGCACCTTCAAATGCACTACAATAACATCCATACATACACTATGTGAAAATCCACACAAGATACTAGAATTCCCATATGTGGCATGAAGAAAGCTTTGCTGCATTGCACATACATACTAATGTAAGTGCAATAATCCTGATTTAAGCCTAATAAAAATACATACACATTGATCACAGGTGGCCCCTGAATTGCTACTACATGTTGTAAAGGCATCTTCTCTGACTATTCAGAATGTTTAGCAAGTCTGCCAACCTTCTCTTCCCATCTGCCAGGCTCTCCTCCTTGCTCTCACAAAGGTTGTGCAAAGCACAGCAAGCAGCTGTCCTAAGAGGCAGATATTTCTCTGCAGCCTCCCGCTTTGACATCAGACTCCTCTGTCTGCCTTTCAGTCTCCCAAGTGGATGTTCTACTGTCATTCTGCACAGTAGAGGGCATAGTCAAACAGTTCTTTTTGCCCATTCAGTTGCCCAATAAAAGGCTCGCTAAGCTAGAGAAGAAGAGAGTAGGCTGGATCTCCCAGAATGACTGGAAGAACGACAATGCCATCAAATATCCATAGACACCATGGGAGTAGAAGTTCCATTTTGCATTCCAGAAAACAGTCCAGCATTTTATCCCTGGTGGGGAGGGATAGCTCAGTGGGTTGATCATTGGCCTGCTAAAACCCAAGGTTGTGAGTTCAATCCTTGAGGGGGCTGCTTAGGGATCTGGAGCAAAATCAGTACTTGATCCTCCTAGTGAAGAAAAGGGGCTGGACTCAATGACCTTACAGGGACCCTTCCAGTTCTACAAGATAGGTATATCTCCATATATTATTATTTTTTTAAAGATCCTGGAGTCATGATCTTTCCATATTATCCTATGTAAATGGTGAAATGTCCACAGTGCTCAAACAGACCTTACAGCGCATAGAGAAATGTTTCTGATGATGAACTTGGGGGGCCTAGCATGGGGGTTAAAGGTCAGGCACATGGGTCCAATCAATGGTCCCAGTACAGTTTAGGGATTCCCGATTGTGCAAAGTCACTTATAACCTCCTATGCATTGCTCAGCCCAATAACCCTTGGGAAGCACCTTCTTGATTGCAGCAAATACCTCCACCACAGTTTCCCCAATGGCTGATCTACCAAAACCACACTGGCTCGCTACTGACCAGTAGCAGTTGGGGTGGCAGAGGCCATATGCCCCTCCCTGCTGAGGGGAGTTTTCATGTTGGTGTTCAGCCACTGCAACTCTTGGGTGAGCTCTGCACAGAATAATAAGAAAAAGGCTGTTAATTTCCTGAAGTTCTGCCGTAACAGATGATCATCCCAGATTTGTCCTGATGTCCTGTCACAACAGTCACTGATAGTTGGCTGAGCCCAAAAGTGGTGCTTCACTAAATGAAGCTGCTCCAGAAAAAGGTCTAGGAAATTGCTTGATTTCAACCTCCTCCTCCTCCTTCACAGGGGGGCATTATTGCCCTGGATCTGAAGTCACTGCATACATTTAGATATGTTTGTAACAAACTGTTTATAGTCCTCACTATAAGGATTATAGCGCTCACCAGTGCTTTCTCCAGGCTGCATGACTGTGCTCTGAAAATGGTCCTGGATTGCAAAACTTGGATGATGGCATGAAAGGAGTGGAATCATGGGAATTATTTATTTAGCTTGACTCCAAGCTCAGCAATTCAGTTGCCTTCCAGTAGTTGTTCCACATACGCAGTGCAAAAAATCCCTGAATGCATATAATAGCAGAGCAATGCACCATGTGAGGTCTGACCACATGTTTTGCAACATTATATGAAGCAAAACTACCTTAATTGTGGGAAAACAATGCAATGTTTATGCATTGCTTGCACAATACTTGTTCTGGCTCACTTAACATGGATGCACAAAAACACAGAAAGTTTCAAGTGTAATCATGACCTTATTGAAGTCAATGGGATTTTTGCTACTAACTTCAGTAGAGCCATGATTTCACTCAGAGAAGGTTGGCGAGCATGGAACAATGCACTTGTGTGAGGAACTTTTTGTCTTTTAGCATTTCATGTCTTTAAATATGTATTCAAACTGAATCTGTCAGTAAAACTTATCTGGTTTTAAAATCAGATCATTGTAATTAGTTTAACTTCTCTTATTAGTTTGGGTTGAGTCTAGCTATACAATAGTTGAATTGGTTACCATTATATTTGGTTAACTGCTGTAAAGCAAGTTTCTAACAATAGATTCCTGCACTTAAATAGCATTGTAGAGTGCTGGTGTCCTATCAATCATTCAGACTTTTCCCTCCTGCTGTCTAGTCTGATAGACAGTTGTGCTGATGTGGATACTTGGGAAGAAGGGATCAGGAAGAGGGGATGATGGATAAAGACAATTTCCTGTCTTGGAAGGAAATCAGAAAAACTCTTTCTCTGACTATCAAGGAATTTCTTTGTCAAGGTGTCAGAAGATTATTCATGCTCATGTGAGAGCAACTTTTTTTCCATTTTGTTGGAATAGGATGTCATTCTTTTATCTGTGACGCAGAATTTGCAAAGAAAGAGGCTTAAAAGATTTCAGTATGGTTACATTGTTGTCTAAGTATTCTTCAGTCTCTTTGGAGTTACATCCATGACATTATGAGTAATTAATTGATCAAAGTTTTTGTTTCAAGTGCAGTAAGGATGTGATCCTGAGACCTGGGGTCCCTGTTGAAGAAGCATGAGTTGCAGGTGCTCAGAGTATCTAAGGATCAGGTTTTAAATGAGCAAGAGATGTAGAAAACCTTTTTCAAACAGTCCCCCTTCAGAATCAGCATGACTGTAATTTTGAAAATGTGTAGACTAGAGAATGGTCCCTTTACTGTGTATGATCCCTCAGCTTGAAAACAAACAAATTAGTACGTTTCTGTAGTTTATTTTTTTTTACTTCAGTTGAGTAAGTCTGCAATTGTAATAATAATGAAATATAGTGTTCAAAATGTAAGATCATTTAATTTTTAAAGACTTCTGGTAAATGATCTAAAAGTGAATTTCTAGTGTTCATAATAGGCTAGTTCTAAGTAGAAAAGAACAATAAAAATTAGACACTTAAAATATTTTTAAAACTAAAGGTTGCTGTGCTCCCATGTTGCTGATATCACCATAATGCCTTCTGTTGGAATATTAAGACTAGAGCTAGATGAAAATTCTGACAAATTTTGAACTGAAATTTTGAAAGGTCAACAATTTTGGCCAGCATTAATTAGGACTTGGGATGCATAACAAAACATTGTCTGTCTTTACTTTTTTAATTGAATCCTATTTTTGAAGCAGTCATTTCTTTAATTATGTTTGTAAGCAACCCTTTGATGCAGCCCTGTGGTAAAGATCATTGTACAAAAATAAATGTGATAGATAATTTTTTTGTGGCTTGTTGGCTTGAGATTTTTTTCTTGTAAGGTTTGAAATTTAGTGTACTATTGCAATTGTATTTTTTGTGGCACATTAGATGTGTGGAGCTGTCTTCCTTGTATAACTTGATATGTCTTGACTGCAATTTCAAATGGCATGGATGTGCCTGATCTTGAAATATCAGCTGATAGAGGCAAATACTGTTAAATTACCCCTCTTTTTCCAAATGTTTTGTGTGTACATTCCCTGTAGGATAAGCTTTGATGCTACAAAGCAACACTTCTTTACACTCATTCTTTTACAAACATTTCATCAGATCTTTGTATAAAGTATTCTTAAGTGTTGCAAAGTCTCAGTTCAACAGTGTTAAAGTCGTATGTTTTTCTTTGTATCTGTTCATTGCTCTAATACATCTAGAATAATAAATATACAATATCATATGCTATTCTGGTGTATAGAAAAATTATTTTCAGCTTGAAATTTCATTTTACATAGCTATAAACCTTGTTAGTGCTCATAAGTTCATGAAAGAAGAAGTATGAGAAACAATTTATTTAGACTGGACAGGAAAGAAGCTTCTAAAATTACAAAATATTGGCTCACAAGCCACATTATCCAATTGGTTGCTTGTGTATTCGTTTGTGAATCAAGACTTTTGCCTGACAATAAATTGATGCAAACATCTTCAGCTCTGGGAACAACCTCATCATGACTATTTTAGTAGTTAGAGATTGTTAAATAAATATTTTCAAAATACTTTTGAAGGCATGTATTATATGGCTGTTTTGGGGGTGGTAATGGTAGTAATGATTTGCACTTGTGTGCTATTCCAGTTAACTTTGTATTGACTGAGTATAATTATTCATTAAGGGCCTGATCTAAAGCCCACAGGGGCATTGGGAGTCTTTTCACTTTGGATCAGGCTCTAATAATTTGTTGTTTTTAAACTCAAAAGTTACATTGCAGAAACACAGACATATACATTTCCTACTTTTAGTTAGCTGATAAAAGAAAACAGAACTACAGGCTGACAGTTGGGAATAGGAGGACATAGAACATATTTTTAAATCAAATCTCATCTATGTCAATATGAAGGGATATTTTAATAATGAAGAAAGTAATTTACTAATTAAGTCACTGATCCAGTAAAGCATTTAAAAACATACATAACTTCAAGCATGTGGACATTCTTAATGGGATGTGCTCAGTTGCTTTGCTGGATTGGACTCTAAGGCACACCTAAGCAGTCCTCCAGCACACTGTCCCACTGAAATCAGTTGAACTACTTCAATGAGTAAAGATCGCTTATATCAGTATGTATTTGGTCTGATTGGACTCCCACATATTTCCATTTAAAAATGAAAGTTTATCTTTTGACCCTACAATGACTGGAAACAAAGGACCTGCTGGCTTCGCAAATTCATTTGGCGATCACATTTTTTCTTCTTGTGCAAACCTCCTGTGAGAAGTACTAACAGGCTGTAAAGTGAATCGTCTGTCTCCTTCTGTCTAAAATAAAATTTCGGCCGGTCTCTCTGACATTTCTTTGTGGATGTCTAGCCGTCAGCTCGAGCCCAGAGCTCTTAATCTTCCCCACAAGCCCTCCCCTAACCTCCTTTCATGACTATTGTGGCCAACAACAGGATGATGCCTATCACTCAAGTCTGTAACCTGGGTGTCTTCAACTTGGACCTCCTCTCTAGATCCTCACTTGCAGGCTATGTCTAATTTTTTCAGATTCTGTCCTTGTAACATCTCTTACGAAACAGCCTTGCCTATCCATCCACACAGCTAAAACTCTCGTCCAGCTTCTGGTCCATTCGTGTCTCAATTACTACAACATCCTGTTCTCTGGTCTTGACAAATGCAGTCTTGCCCCACTCATATTTATTCAGAACACTGCTGCAAAGATAATTATTTCAGATTGTCGCTTTGACCGTGTCACCCCTCTCTTTGCATCCTTCCACTGGCTTCCTTTCTCGGTTGTAACAAATATAAGTTATTTGTCTTCACTTTCAAGCCCCTTCATGGCTTATTCCCACTGTACCCATCGTTTCTCATTCACTATTGAAATGTTGAGTTCTGCCTCCAATCAGTCAATGATGCCACCTTTCATCATCCTCTAGTTAAATTTTCAAACTAGCACCTTTTGTGCTTTTTCTCATGCTACCCATCATGCTTGGGAGGGGCTCCACATTAACCTCTGAAGAGCTATATCATTATCCTCCTTTAAATCCCACCACTTCTTTGCAGTGATGCATACAAAATAATTGACAGTGGTTAGGCTGCTGGTATTCTGGTACCATCACGTGGACGGCCTCTTTTCCGCTTGCCTTGGGGGTTCCACCGCAGTGCCTGTCTGGTGGTGTTAGTTGGCTGCTTGCGTAGTGTATGTCCTATCCAACCCCACCTTCTCCTTCTGATTTCTTCCTCTGCTGGGAGTTGACGGGTCCTCTCCAAGAGGTGGATGTTACTGATGGTGTCTGGCCAGCGGATCTGGAGAATAGTGATCAATATTTTCACATTATTTCCTTGTACTCTTCCATCTCACTGTATCCATCTCTTACACTTAAGTTGTAAGCCCTTTGGGGTAGGGACCATCTTTTTTTGTTCTGTGTTTGTACAGTGCTTTGCATAGTAGAGCTTGTGCCTTCTATGGTAATACAGTTGATTGTAATAAAATATACTTTGCATGTGTGTTTCGTAAACTTCTGTGGGATTTTTATCTCCCCATTATGCAGCTTTGGGAAAAATTCAAAATTAAACACAATTTGAAAAGAGTTCCTGTAGAAAAGATTGTTTATAAACTTCAGTAGTAGTAATTTTTATCACTTACAATAATGTTTTTTCACTTGTAGGAGTCAGAGTTGTAGATAACTTTGGAAGCTGGTTTCTCTGGGAATTGAATTATATTTGTTTGTGTGGCTAGATCCAGATTGTGTCTGTAGTATAAAATGGCTCACATTTCTCTAGGGACCCTGTTTTTTTTCTCACAGTGAATATGTAGGCAAGGTTTTGGGTTCATGCCCGTCATGAAGATTTGTGGCAGTTTGGTTTGATAATACTGGAGATGGAGCAAGGCCTCAGGCATGATGCAACAACAGGACTCCAATCTTGGGGGAGCAAATTGCTCCTTGGAAGAATGGGATGTGGTAAGTGTGTGGAATGTGAATGTAACATGGAGAAATTGTACTATAAAGGAAAGGATTTCAGAAAATTGCCAAAATCAGTCGGAGAATATAATGTCGCTTTTATTATTCTTTTCCAGCAGGATTAAAGAGCTCAGCAATAGCAAAACTAACAGAAACCTTTTGCCCTTTTTTGAAAAGCGTGCACGCCCTAAGCTGTGCAGACAAGCACATTGTCTGTCTGTCTGTCTGTCTGTCTTTTAACACGTACCAATGCAGTGAGAAGACCCTATTGCACATGCTTAGTCTATCATTAAAAACAAATAAATTACAACCCACATAACTCTGATTATGTCAATACCATTTTTTTTCCATGTCTGTCATTGGTCCTTATTATGGACACACACTCTCCAGTCCAATTCTGAGCTTTAAAGCTTTATACTTTCGTGACCTAGCTCTGTACAAACCTAAAATAAAAATGAAGAGAAACTAGAACTTTTGAAGTGGGAAAATTTATTTTTTCTCCCCCTTCTAGGATTTTACTCAAAACTTTCCAAAAAACATTTTGGACAGAAATGAAGAGCATGATCCTGTCAGGTGCTGTGGGCCTTCACGCCAGCAGAATTCAGTGGGAGTTGAGGGCACTCGACATCTTTGAGAATGAGGCTGTTGAGCAGGAGTATTCTGAGTTTCAGAAAAGGAGGTTATGTACAGTAGAACCTGAAAGTTATGAACACCTCCGAAATGTAGGTTGTTTTTAACTCTGAAATGTTTGTAACTCAGACCAAAATGTTGTTATGGTTGTTCTTTTAAAAGTTTATATCTGAACATTGACTTAATACAGCTTTGAAACTTTACTATGCTCTAGAAGAAAAATGCTGCTTTCCCTTTTTCTCAGTAGTTTGTTTAACACAGTACTGTACTGTATGTATTTATTTTGGTCTCTGCCACTGCCTGATTGTGTACTTTCAGTAAAGAGGTATGTAGTTGATTGGTCAGTTCCTAACTCTGGTGTTCGTAATGCTGAGGTTCTACTGTAATGGGAAGTATTTTGCAACCTGAATTCTAGTGGTCAGTGATGACACAATTGCTCTAATATTTTAAACTTTGTTTCCGAACACCATGTGTGGACTTTTTTTCTCTCATTTGGAAATTTTAAAATTTAATTTATAACTTTTTTCCAGTATTCTAAGGGAGTGAGTAATATGAAATACTTGTGCCTAATGCATGACATATAAATCAAACAATCCCTAAGTGATTAGGTAAAGAAAAATATGGTCGTCTTTGTTGTTCCTGAGTAGGGAAAAGATCTTTTGAATAAGAGTTTATTTTTGGAGGGCTGAGAGCTAATTTCTTTTTTTGGTGAATAGTCATGGATGGCTATTGCATCTTAAAATAAGATTAGTGGTTCATTGATGTCTTCATGGTGCATTTTGTATTTATTGGGGAAGAGTCTCTGAACACACAGTTGTTTTCTGTGCAAATAGTGATAGAGAATACTCGGACTGGCAAGGTTGCGCTGACCTTACCTAGTGACCTGTTCCATTGATTGACACATTTCAAAGTTTAAACTAACTGTGGATGAAATGTAATCAGTTGTGCCTTGGATTCTTTCCAGATCACACTGGAGGAGGGCAGTAACCAGCACTGTTAGCTAGAGACAGAGATCAATACTTGTACAGCTCTGAGCATGAAGAAACAACTGCCCTTCCTCTCTTTAAATAAAAAAAGCATGTCAGGAATCATTATTTTTCAGAAAGGAGTATGATGAATAAATCTCCAAACTCTCCCTCTTTTTTTGGTAGAGTTGTCAGAGCTCCCATGGGCCCCCACTCCCTGCTGATAGCAGGGCACCATGTCATCAGCTGGGGGCAGGGCCAGCTTTACTAGCACTAAGGAGGCAGTACAGGCTGTCAGAAGAGAGAGCACAACAGTTGTCGTTGCTTCAAACAAAGCGACAAAGTGGCAGCCAGAAACATGCTAAGGGGAAGCCACAGCTTTAGAGAGTGACATACAGCACAGGGAGAGGGAGGAATATCTTTGTATACCCCTCCCTCCAGCTAGGGATTATGGACGAGTGCATACACACACACAGAGCTATGGAAAGTGTGTGTGTGTGTGTGTGGTTCATGACCTCACAGCAGGCAAATGTCAGCTCCCTTCCCCACCCCCCGAACAGCCACCCTCCCAATTCCTTTTCTCACCTGCTGCTGCCTTTGGGGCATTTTCAGGCCCTAACACTCAGAAGGGACTTGCAGCATGAGTCTCTACCCAGTGTCACATTGAAGGGCTGTTTGGAGGACACCAGAAGTGTGCAAGCTATGGACGGGGAGTACAGCTCATTGCTCAAGACTGGTGTCATTGGCTGCCAGCCCTGAATTCCCAGTTTGTCCCCCTTACCTAGCTCTGACACAGGCTATCCTCACTTGCCAGCTATATAGTACCAACATACTAAGAGGAGAAAATAAACATTTCACCTTTGACTTTGGTCCAAGGCATTCTAGTTTATTAAAACTGCATGTTCTGTAGCTTAATGTGCATAATACAGTCTTCATATCAACATAGTTAACAACCTTTGATGTTTTTTTCCCTGGCAGACAATTCTCCAAGTAAGCCAGTGACTCAGTAAACCTGCAGAGGGGTTACTGTGCATTTTGGTGAACACTACTTTATTTTAATCACATATCTTATTTATTCAGTGTCTAATAACATTGGTGTTGTGGTTAAATTAGCCAAGAGTATGGATGGATATCTTTATTCTAACATATGAATGGTCCTATATAATTGCTTTATTTTCTTTGGGTTTATATGTATTGCAGTGGTGCCTAGAGGAGACTTGGTCAGGAAGAGGATGCAAAGTACTTGGACTTTATCCATTTGTTTTGTAGGAAGGTAGAATCTCTGTCCTGAGGAGTCTATAATCTAAGAAAATCACACCCTGAAATTCATGTTAAGTCCTACCCTTAGCTGCGATTGTGTTCTTGGGAGAAGCCACCTTGATTATGTTAAATGGAGGACAGCCTGTTCTTTCCCTCTGCCCCTTAAAGGGAGAATTCCTTCCCTCTGAATCTTCAGTTGGCTCTCCTTTCTCTTGGTAGAGAAGAGGTTTTTCCTTTCTTTTCCTCCTGAGATCCCCCTCTCCATTTATTTTCTTTTAACCTATCTGTGTGTTGTGTTCCCCTTTCTTTCTCCCTCCCAGTGTGTGGGTCTTCTCTCTTCCCTAACTTCCTAGAACTTTGGGGATGTGGGAGAATGTGTCAGCTAGTGTGCAGTACCTGCAGGAACAGTCTGATTGAATGTTCCCCCATCTCAACCCTGCCTCTGCCATTTAGGGCTTGTCTACATGATCATTGCATTTAAGCTGGGATGTAAATCTACCCTGCACTAGCCTGCCATCCAGTAACTGCCCACCTGACCCTTGCTGCAGTGCACTAAGAGGTCCTTAAGGTACTTTGATCTAGTTCTGTTTTACTAGTTTTAGATTAAAGCGCACTAAGTAACTGTTAGTCTGTGTCAGCAGGGTCCACCCAGACAGTTAGTGGATGGCAGGCTGGTATGGGATAGATTTACACCCCTGCTTGCTGAAATCTAAATGTTTGTGTAGTCAGGCCATTAAATCATCTTTGTACGGTAAAATTCTCTCATGTGGAGAACAGTTTGGTTTCTGTAGCTCACTTGTAGCTCAGTCTTGCGTCTGAACTCAAAAGTGCTCCAGACATTCTGGATCCCATTTCACTCTGAACAATTTTAGTGTTAGTGTATTTGGTGGTTGCTGGCGTAATGGTACAAAGAGTTCCAATAGTACATTTGTGGCCTCATCAGTTCTTCTGCTCCTGGTAGCTCTGTGGGGAATACTGCAAGTGGCACTCCCAGGGCTTTGCCACTCAAATGGGTTAGAAGAGTTCTAGTGAAGATGTGGGGCAAAATGGCAATAGCTGAGAACATAAATCAACATGACTAGTGTTGGCACACTGGCCTGTTTGTGTTTATCCAGTTCTAGCCCCCCAGTTCAATTAGGAATTGATCAGTTCTCCAGTGTACATAGATCTTCAGCTGAGGCCTCCTGCCTGCACTGCTGAGTAACCCTAGCAACTGGAGGTCAGCGTCCTCCCTTCCTCCCTCCCTCTCTCTACCAGTTCAACCAGTTACCTAGGACTGGATTGTGACAGTGCCAGTCAAACGGGAAAAGTTGCAAATGTGAATCAGGGGTTTGTTTCTATGTCAAAATACCTAGAATACCTGAAACAAATAAAGGTGATTAATATTTGTATTTTTAGCCAGATCTGCTGCTGTCATGTATTGCTGCACAAGTGTACAATAGTTAAGTGGTAAGTCCTGACAGAGATCTGTTCTGCTGGAATATCTTTCTAATGAGGAAACCCAGAACACTCCAAAGAACAGATACTTGAAGTAACCTTGTTTAGAAAAGCTTTTGCGGCTGAATGTGGGGCCTGCTTGAATTAAGCTTCTGAAGATGATTTCTTATATCACAAGTCAGTCAGTTTGCCTCTTTGTTTAGAGTACTGTGAGATGCCTCAGTACAAAGGTCACTTGTGGGTTTAAGAGGACAGTAACCCATACCCTGCCGGAGATCACCCCATTTTTTCTATGGAATATAAGAACTAACTACACTGAAGTGCACGATCTTACAAATCTATTTGTATCCAGCTCTCCAAGTATCAAGTATGCTTTTTTTCAACACTGGGCTGGGAATATGTTTGTACAGCACATTGAGAATGGAGTATCTGTTTGTGATTTCAGTATGGCATTAGGTTAAATGTATCCCTTAAAACAATTGGAAAATATAATAGGTTCTGTTTCTGACTTGTGAGATGGTGGATAGTAAGTAACATTTTGGAATAAAAGCTCATGAAAATCAGTAAATAATGTTACCTTTTTTGTTTGATTCTGCTTGTTGATCAGAGTTTTGATGTCTATTGAATCAGTGTAAGTTACTCTAAACAAGGTTCTGGGTTTACAAAAATTGCTTCTCCAGATGAGAACATTCAGTTCTCTGTCTGTGACTTGGGACTAAAAACAAATAGTTACATATTTAGGATTTCTTTTTAAATAAGAATATAAAAATATCAAATAGACGTGTTTTATTTTTCCTAATTTTTTTAGAACGTAAGTTAAGTCATATCTCTTACCATCTGATACTCCCCTCCCAAATTGTTTCCTTCTCTCCAGCTTTCCTTAATGTGCCATACTTCCTGCCCTTCCTCTCAACTCAGGGTTTGTCTACACTTGAAAGTTAATTTGGATTAAGATAGGGTGTGAATTTAAAGTGCATGAACAACTGTGTGTGGGCACTTTTATTCTATAATAAGACCGATTGATTGATTTATTCCAGTTTAGCTTAATCCACTTTGAAAGTGGAGTAAATTAATCGCTATTTTGGAATAGCTTCATGGGTAGACAAGCTCTCAGCCAGATCTCTACCAGAATTTCCATCTACCCATTCCTCAACAGAGGGCTTGTGTCTACTGGAGATATTAGTACTGGAGTGGCTACACTGGTCAAACTCCCAAGTTAGAAATGTTTTTAAACTAGAGTAAGTAATACTGGTGCTGGGCCCATTTTACACTAATGCAGCACACCTATCTTGGGATTTGCACTGATGTAACAACTTTGGTACAAATATCCACAGCATAGATTGTGCTCTGAAGATCTATTAGGCCTCTGTATTCCCCCCTCAGTTCTAGTTAGCTTAGAGTCTGTGAGCCTGATTCTGAGTTAGATTAAGGGCCTGCTTGCATTGGACGGGCAGTGTATAGGAGCCTTAAAGCAGGACAAGATGATGTAATTTGCACCTGCTTTAAAGCAGCGTAAAAGGGTACATAATGTAAATGGGAATTCTGGCTTGTCTCTCTTACATGTCAGGTTTTTCCGTTTTTCTTTTTCTTGCTCTACCTCATACCTCCCTAACTGAATGAAGATCTGGGTGGTCCTCTCCTTCCGTCTCCACCTTGCCCCTTTGCTGATATCCAAGTTCATTGTAAATCAGCTAAGCTCAGGATCCAACCTTAATTAAACCCACCTGGGTTATATTTATATTGTAAATGTTTTACCAATATTTGAACACAGCTGCACCAGTGCCACCAACAGTATAAACCCTGTGGTAGACTGGGCATAGGCAGGTTTAGATGATACAGTAGTGAAATCCGATGCGCTGAGTTAACACAGTTCATAACACCACTGCTCAAAAACTAGTATGAAATTCCCTAGGGTAAACAAGGTCCAAGTACCTCTGGAATTCCTAGCAGAACTGTGACCCTTTACTTTATATAGATATGGTATCTGAAGCAAACTGAGTAGTTTACTTCTTTGCATGTTGTTATCCAGAATTCCCTTCCATCCCAGAGCTGTTTCATAGCAGTGCTGTTTGTTCTCTTGGGAACAAACTTGAAAGGTCTGTGCTTGCTTTTGGATGGAGAGAATTCCTTACTATGTGTTATGTAAGCCAAATCTGTGGCTGGCTTTTTTCTACTTTTTAGCCTCCAAACCTTTATCATTTGTATTGTCTGTACCTGTCTGGAGAGTGTATGCTATAGAGAAGGGAACCTCTGTCTACACAAATACTCTGTCAAAGAATAGATGTGTACTTTGAGGGAGATCTCTAGTTGTATTTGCATGTAATGAATTATTTGCTTATCAAACTCAGCAATCGGAGTCAGACACTAAACTGAAATGATCTGTACGACAAATCTTAAAATCATTATAGGTCTTTAAAATGTCACAGAGATTCAAAGGGGAAAGTGGCCAATTTGCCTGGTAAATTAGCTGCAGTCAAGAACATGTTACCTTCAGTAGCTTGTCTAAGTCTCAGCGCTGTCATGGCTTCATTGCCTCAAATGTCTCTTAAAGTAAGAGTAGTTTTTATAACTACACATAAAGGCAGGATGGCTTAATGAAGATGATTTCTTCATGTGTCAGAATGACCCCTTTGTTTCTCATCTTACTCTTTTGTTGCCTGCAGCTAATCTGCTTTTGGGTTATCAGATCCAGGGATCTGACAATGCTGATTCTAGCAATGGCATTCATCTGGAATGCTGCCTTTTGTTTACTGGTTTTACCAGGCCTCAAATGCTTTCTTTAGTCATCTGGTGTCTCCACTAATGTGATTTGCACTCTCACGCTCTGCAGGTAGTCATGAGGTTTTATATGGGAATTAGACTATGGCCTGCCACCCTGGTTGCTATTGAATCCACAGGGTAGTCTGTTTTTTGTTTTGCTTTTCCAACTTTCTTTTAAAAGACAAACTATATTCTGTTTGTGTTTTTATAGTCTTTTCCTCATTGCTTTGGACTTTAACTTTTAGAGTAGATTTACCAGCTGTGTTGTAAGAAACATAGTACATTCCATTTCTTATAGAGCCATTTACTTTTGGTTCAAGGCTTATAAATATATACAGAAAGATACAGTGCTACTTTTAGATCTTCAGAGTTTCTTTATAACTATCATTTGTTTTAACAATGAATATCCCTCATGCTTTTGGTTATCTGATTATAATACTGGGAGATGGATCACTTAAGAGAGAATTTTGTATATCTAGACTAGAAGAGTGAATCTGTATAATACATAGGGAAATGGAAGTGTTTTTAATAATTAGGTTGCAACTGAAGTCTTAGCATTCCATAAGCACATTTCAGGAAAGAGTGAAGTTCACATTTATATTGTTGTGCTGGGTTATGATCTTGAACCACCATAGACAAAAGAAGACAGCTGAGAGTGAACACAAGTACAGTTGGGTAATAATGAGCAAAAGTACTAAGCTTTTTGTTGTAATAGTGGGAAAAAATTACTAGTGATTTTCTTTGTGGTTTGCTTAATTTGACAAGAGAACAGGATTGAACGTTAACACCTGAGAGTTCATATATCAAACAGCAGATAGCAGTTGTGCATTACGCAATGTTAGTAACTCCCTATCCCCTTCTCTTTCACATTAGGGAAGACAGCAGGCTCTCAAATGCTTAGGCCTGGTCTATACCTAAAACTTAGGTCAACCTAGTTATGTCGCTAGGTAGCTGAGAGATGCAGTTAAGCTGACCTAAGCCCCCATGTAGAAATGGCTTCGTCAGTGGAAGAATTCTTCCATTGCCCTAGCCACCACCTCTCAAGGGAGTGGATTTACTCTAGCAATAGAAAATTCCTATAGCTGTGCTTCTGTAGAACTGTAGAATAGATATAGCCTCAGGTGTTCCATTTGGAAGAAGGTCAGATGCTGAAGCCAACATGGACTCTGAGCCTACAAACCCTCACTCAATTCCATTGATTTGAATGAAGCTACTAAAGGATTAGGAGTTTTCAGGAGTAGGCCTACAAGTATGTAGAGGCTAGGACATGACTCCATTGTGCTCATAATGTACTTTGTGGATAGTTTTAACTATCACCTTCATAATTTTGATTTTTCTTTCGATATAGTATAATAATTTTTTTTCTGAATACAGAACTCGAAACGTTTTCACGATTAAAGACTGAGCATTACTGAGTGAACTGCATAAAGGGTATAGAACAGGTGTGGCCAAACTGCAGCTCGTGTGGCTCTTCTACAGTTAGAGCGGCTCGCTGAGCCCCCTTTCCCATCCTCCATTCTCTACCTACCAGACTGGGGGCGGGAGCTCGGGGCTTCTGCCCTGCAGCAAGGTTGTGGGGTTAGGAGCTTTGGCCCTGCAGGGGGGGCGGTCTCAGGGCTTTAGCCCCGCAGGGTGGCATCAGGGCAGAAGCCCTGTGCCTCAGCAGGTGCCACCCTGCGGGGCAGGTTGTGTGCGTCTTGTGACTCTCAAACTTCTGAAGATCATTGTATGTGGAAGGTCAGTAAGTTTGGCCACCCCTGGTATGGAATCTTTCTTGTGAAAGACTTAGTATAGGTAGGAATATAAATTCAACAGTAAGGTGGCAATAAAACTTCCCACTAGCCTAACTTAAATCTTGAGCCATGGTGGCAAGAGCAGCTATAAGGTTGGTTGGTTGGTTTGTTTTTTTCTTTCTCCTTGTGTCTTTTTAGGTTGAAAAATTTGAGATATTCATTTTAAAAAAACCTCCACCCTCAAAACCCAAAACTTTGTGCAAACAAATGGTCTTTTCTTACTCAAGGAACAAAATAATACAATAATGAACAATAAAAATAGGAGTTTGTTCTCTGACGGGCCGGTCGTGTACTATTTAAATACGTGGAAGTTTTGCCATTGACTTTCGTAGGTGTAGAGATCTGGTTTCTAAAATGGAAGAATATATTGAAAAAAAATAAGGGTTGGGGAAGTGTCATTCATAATAGACAGAATTTGTCCGTGATAGTCTGCCATATTTTTTATGCATCACAATTGATGACAGGAGCTGGAATTTCTGATCAAAGAATAGCAGCAACATTGTTCAGTGTTTGTTTTACTGAAGAAAAATGTTACTGTGTAAAGAATGCAGTTACAGGATGTATTTAATAATAAGGGTAGAACATATAAACTAAGAATAAATCGATTGAGTCATAGTGGCCTGACAGCTGCATAGAAGGTCCTTGTGACCTAGAGGTTTGTGACCCATTAAATTCCAACTTTCTTTGGAATTGGTAATCTATATTGAAATGCAGAAGTTTGAGCAATGCTTTGAAAATTACATATTGCATGGCCTGAAGCATCAAGTAAAAGTATAATTGGGATATGAATATTAAGTTGAAAGTGTATTATGCTAGTTGATGTTATGGTGGGGCTGGATTCTGACTTCACATAGGTGTTACACCAGTGTAATTCCATGACTTCAGTGAAGCAACAACTGATTATCAGATGTGTGAGATCAGAATAAGGCCCATTATATTTGTTGTCAAACTGCATGCTAAAATAATGTAAACTTCAAACATGGTGGTTCATCCTGATGCTTGATTGCTTTTTGACTTTATTTTATGAGCTTGTGTGCCAAGGAATTAAACCCAAAATTTTGCTTTATAAGTAGTTTGTGCATCTGACTGAAAGAGACAAATTATGCAAGTAAGGGCTTGAGTCAGAGTTGTTTATAAAATGGTATATATCCAAGGTTACAGGATTTTTTTCTTAAGTTGGCAGACAGTCCAGAGGCCAAAAGAAAGATAAATCACAACTGGCCCCCCCCCTCTCATTTTTGAAATGGTTCAACCCTGGGGTTTAGCTGAAGGACTTAAAGAGTTTTTGAAGTGCAAATGGGCTAGTGAAGGGTAAACCTTTTCAGAGTTTCATTTTGATGGATTTTTTTTTCTGTGTGGGTTTCTGGCACCGGCTGTGATCTGGGAAGGCCAGGGTTTTTTCTGTTTTGTTTTTGATCAATCAAGCAAGAAGAACTTGCCATGGGGGCGTACATTCTCTGCATGCATATTGATCCTATTGTGTTTAAAAGTAGTTAATTTAATCAAGGCTTTTTGAAACCCTCCCCAATAAGACTTGCATTAATGGAACTGTCATTTCAAGGTCATGCTTCAGTGTCAGTAATTAGTATTAATGACAAAAGTTACCTGTAAGTGAAATGTTGTTAGCTGTTACATTTACTTCTTATTAGGTTGTTGGGATAATTAGGGTGAGATCAGGTTTTAAGTAAATGCATTTTTTAAATGTTCTGTGTGACTAAAAATGGTGCATTGTCATCAAGTTAGAGATTAAGACCATCTTGATTTTTTCAAGGCATCTTTTCAGTGGTATTGGCTGAAGTCAGGTATTGTTGTAAAGCACTTTATTCATTTTACAATTGAGATTTTGCAGTATAACTAGGGAAACATATCTAATCCCCTTTTTTAACTCAGACATGTTTTAATATGAAATGTATATTTGAAGAGAAGTGACCCAAAAGTGCAAACTGGCTGTGCCTTCCATCAATTTCACTTGAGCTAAGGGAGGACAACTTACTCAGTGGCTCTTAATATATAATTGATTATTTCCCCCCAACTAATATATTTTACCTATATGATGTGTAAAATTCAAACTTATGAACTATAACTAGTTCTTTGTCAGTAAATAGGTTGCCAGATAAAATATTCTAAAAGTTGTGAGTGTGTGTAGTACGAGCATGCACACACATGCACTGGAATGAAAAATAATTTCAAGTTTTATAGGTGGCTTATTGGCCATAAAGACACTGAAATAAATTACGAACAAGCAAACCACTTCCCTTTCTCCTCACAATGTTCTCTGTTTTTTGCAATAGGTTTGTCCCAGTGTTTATTTTGTCAAGGTGGATGTGAGCTGCAAAATTCAGATTTGGATTTCACAGATCCTGATATTCAGTGATGTTTGGTTCCAGATATTTGGTTTGACCTGCCATGCACAAGTTTTGGATTCCCCCATTCTAGTCTCCTCCTTCTTCCAGATAAAATGCCTGCAAAGTTCACAGCCGCGGTTTTTGGTTCAGGTCTATTGCTATTATTTATGACCATCTGTCTCCTTTTACACAATCTTTAAAATAAGTATTTTGGAAAAAATGGATGGCTTATGAACTACAAATACTTTCTCTTTCAATGTGCTTAACAATTGAACTGATAACTTCAAGATGTATGAGTGGTCACTAGTACGATATCCTGTGTTGTCTAATCAAAAAGAGAGAATCTTTTTGGTTCAGTTTTGGCCCAGATCCTACCCAGAGAACCACAGTATTGCCAAACCAAAGTATTGAAAAATCATTAATCAGGCACCCCAAAATCCTGAGACTGATTTTAAAATGATGAGATTTCATTAAGTAATCAATTTTGGTTCTTCAATTTGTCTCCTGTTTTGTTTGTTTGTTTGTTTTTTTCTTTTAAATCTTTTAGGGTTCAAGTGTTTCTTCATAATAGTGTGGGCTGGAACCTTTTTTTAAAGAAACCTGAGCTTTCTCATCTATTCACATGCCACTAGGAGAAGAGGCTTTAAAATAAAATAACCCAAATATTATGAGGCTTCTACAAAATTTTGATAAATGGCAAAACTGGAACCCAGTTCAGAGAGGGGATGCTACTCCACTGCATTTCTTTCTATTTCTTCTACATATCTGGGGCACTCCTCCTCTTCCCCTCCCTTGCTGAGAGCTCTTCCTGGATCAAGATCTGTATGGACTGTGGTGTAGATTGGGCAGGCTGGCGGGATAAGACCAACTGCATGGTTTATTCCACGCAGTCCCTGCCCCATCACACACACACAAATGAAGTTTTTCTGCAAAGTTCCTCCTTACAAGGGAGCACTCGGTTGAAAATGAGGCATTGGCTAACAATGGGGGGGGGGTGGAGGGAGCAGGGATCTTGGAGAGATGTGGGAGCATGTGGGAAGGCAAACCTCACTGTCAATGGATCTACTTGGGAGGAATTCTGTGAGGTAATAATCATTGGGTCTTCCTGCTCTTTGGGATTCTGGACTATGGTTTTTACTGAAGAAACAAACAATCTGGTCCTTTTGTTATTTAACTTTCCATACTTTGGATGCTCTTAATATGAGGAAATGAAATCATATTACCCTATGTAGAAGTGATTGTCTATATTAGAGCTTGGGGTACTGAGGGCCCAATCCCGTATCAGGACCTGCTAATGCGGAACTTTGCATCTGCTGAAGTCCAAGGGATGCTGTATAAGTGTAGGGGGCTGTGCTAGTGGATCCTGATGCAGGGTCAGAGCCTAAGGGCAGATCTATACTTAAAACCCTGCAGTGGCAGCTGTAGTGCTTCAGTGAAGACACTGTTACACTGACAGGAGAGCACCTCCTGTCGGCATAGTTAGTCCACCTCCACGAGAGGCATGTTCACAAGAGAAGACCTCCCATCAACATAGTGCTGTCACCAGCGGGGGGAGGGTTAGGTTGATTATAATTACGTTGCTCAGGGATGTGGATTTTTTATACCCCTGAGCGACATAGTTGTATCAATATAAATGTATAGTGTAGACCTGGCCTAAGAATGTACATTTTGCCAAGCATTACTCCAGTATTTATTCAAAAATAGCCTCCCAACAAATTGAGGAGGATATATCTGATGGTATCTGTTTTATAAAATCTTGTTTTTCTGCTCATTTAAAAAAAATTGAGCAATGTTTGGTGTGAAGCAAATTGCATCTGACAATTGAATTTATGGCAGTGTTTTGTGTACAGCTTTTCTATTGTTTTCTCTTTACAGACAGCGTACCAATTGTAAATTGCCATATGACTAATAAATATGGTAAAGAAGTGCATACTGTGATAACATGTATTTTTTTCTCATGAATTACTATTGATCAGAAGATGTTGGGTTAATTGGGCCCGTCTTGATCTTTGTTCTGTGTTTCTATATGTTTTTTGTCTATAATGCTCATGTGACCTCAGTAATTTGATATTCTGCAGTCAAGGTTATTTGCCATTACTGGGTGAAAACTGAAAGCATAAGATGCTTTTTAAAACCTTGATGCAAAGAAGGAAAAGATTTCCTTTCCTACACACCACCTTTCATCAGAGAGGAAAGACTGAATGTTCATGTCATCTCTCTCATTAGTTTGTGGCTAGAAGATGTTAATATAACCTTTTTGTTGTTCTTGCAGAAGAGTTTTATAGCACCCCCCAGAAATGTTTTTATTTTTTCTCCTGAATTATAGTTTGTGTAGTGAATGCTGTTCTTATTTTGAGTCAAATGTTTATATTCCAGATTGAAATTGCATGATACATTACAGTCTGTCTTAGGAAATATTTCCTAAAATGTATACCATAAAATAATTATTCTTTGCTATTTTAATTGAAAAAACTGTGCTAAAATGTGCAGGGAAACTGAGTTAAAATTTTTTTCAGCTGTAGTGTTGAACTGTAGTTAGTTTTTCTGTGGACAGTCCTGATATTCGGGGCGTTTTCTTATATAGGTGCCTATTACCCCCCACACTGTGTCCTGATTTTTCATGCTATCTGGGCACCCTAACTGTAGTAAACATTAGTTATTTGTGAACAACAGATTTAATACTTCTGAGATTAAAATAGTTACTTGAAGAAGCAGCTCTATCTCTCTGTCACATGCACATGCTTCTTGTGCCTATGAATTTTCCCCAGAACACAAGTTCCATAAAGATAAAAAGTGCCACAGAATTTAATTCATAGATGACTTGTCTGTAGAAATTTTAAACCATCCTATAATTTTAATTACCAAATAATTCTGTTCTTGCTATAGAACTCCATAGCATGAGTTCTATACATTTAAAATTTGTATAGAAAAGCCATCATTCCGTATTAAATTTTGTATAGCTTTTAGAGCAATTTATATGGAATCCTATCTAGTTCCTGTTTAAACCTAGTGGTTTCATCCTGGTTAAATGTTACAGGACTCTTCCATAAGAGTAAATAGTGAAAAGGCCATCGACGACAACAACGGGGGGTAAGGGGGAAGCATTCTTTTGTGCCTTTGATTGTGTCAGATTCTGTTTCTTTGCAGTCATTTTCTTTTTTCACTTGAGAGGGGTTTATGGTGCAGTGTCCGTCAGGACAATCCTGTCTTAAAGTTGCAGTTGTATTTCTCTCTTGAGTTTGTAGAGGTGATGTTATCTTTTGTTCACTCAGCAGTATGGTCATTCCTAAGAGCATCTGTCACTTGAGGCATTATAAGATGGATGGGTCTCAAGTGAACTGCTGGCTGAAGCAAATGGTGAAAATAAGAAAAGACAAGGGGGTTGGGGGTCTTCAGAGATCAGAGAGGACAGACAACAAGGAAACACTGTTAAAAATCAAGAGTAAGCCAAGCAATACTAGAAGAAAGCATCAAGATTGATCACATGTTGTCATATTCTAAGTGTCTTGGAAACTAAGATTCTTCTATGGCTGTAATGATCCGAGGAAGTCTTCTATATCATGGTAAACATTTATTTGCTTGGCTTTTAGATTTTATTTGGACATGGGGGATAGTCAGAACAGTGTGGTGGATTATCAGAAAGAAATTGTGCTTTTTGTTATTGGTTTCATTCTAACTTTAGAAGAAATTTTAATTTTGCAGTACTCAAAACAACAAAAAAACACCCTGCCCTCCTCCAAACCCTCCCGCCCCCGCCCCCAGCACATGCTGGTAATACTATTTTGTTTATTTTGGTGTGTCTGCCTATACTGGATGTGCATACATGTATCATCCCCCACCCCCCTTCCCCGTTCTGTTATATTGAATGCTAATTTCATTTTGTGCAACAGCAGTAATCCAAAACCGAGAATATCAATAATTCTGTTTTTGGAGATGCAGATGAAGCTGTTTAATGAACAGATTGCATCTCATAGTGTTTAACATAAAAAGGAAACCTTTATAATACAAGTTCTCTGACTTAGTTGGACTAATTCCATTTGACATTTTGAACTGAAAATGAAAAATGATTATATTTTTTTTAAAGCAGCAAAGGTCCCAGTTTGACGATCCAGTCAGATAAGGACAAAATGAGTTTCTACTTACAGAGGAGCCAGTATATGACAAGAGGTGGGGAGGGATCTAGGGGGACGTTGGCTTGAAAAATGATTTTGTCACATTGTTTGGCGTTGGTCCATGAGGGGAAGCATGGGTTGAAAGGCGAAGAAATTAAGATGATTAGAAGCTTTAAAGCTTCACAAATGGTAGAGTATCTCCCTTCTCAATGGGTGTAAATAATAGATGAAAGACTACGAGTGACAACAAAGGATCAGGACATTTAAGAGGATGTGTGCAGCCTGAATAGAGGTCTGTGGCCTAGGGCCAAAGGTCTTAGCTTTGGGTGTAATTAGAAGAAAATACAAAAATGTCATTACTAGCAGGTGAAATGTTCAGCACGTGGCCAGAAAATAGCAATTTCAGACCCAAGAGCTGTTCGAATTGGATTATGGGTCTGTTAAAAATCATGAAATTCTTTGCAGAGTCTTATGATTTGGTCAGAAATGATGTGGTTTAAGCATGGTGAGGTAGTGCCACTTAGAGTAAGGACTATAGTTCAAGGGAATATGTAGGATTTTTTTGTGTTACAGTGAAACACGTTTCGTCTGATAAAATCAGAAAGATCAGGTATAGCGTTTAGATCTTTAACAGCCCATTCTTTTTTTAAGATTTGGAAAAGAAGAAGAAATTCAGTTATATTGCTGAGAAAATCTTCTATTTGATTTCAGAGAGAGGTTTTTGTATTATCAATGTGCTTTTTAAAATCATTTTATACGTTACCTGACAATATTGGGCCAAATTGTGCCATCTGCTTTAAGCAGAATATTCCACTTGCAACCAGTTAGGAAAGTTTTCCTTTAAAATCTGCTGGCATGGTGTGGCCCATTATTGTAAAGAAAATGAACTGACTGGAGTGACTAGGAAGCGCTTGTGTGTGAAATATAAGCCAGTCAACAAGAAGTCTGTTTAAGGCTTTCTTCTCTGATAACAAATCTTACATACTATAATACATGTTTTAGAAGATGACATTTTTACTTGCTGTTTGCTACAGCCTTGTTGCCATCCTCTTGGGCATTTTAAGTATATTTATCTTGTATTAAATAGAATTTTTACTGAAGTTATCTTTACCAAAGTAGTTTGAGTTTGGGGGAGGGGAGAAATCAGCAATCCATCCTTTGCCTTAATTTTTGTCTGGAAATAATTTTTGATTATTACTATATACGCTAAACAGATATAAAGATATATTATTAAAAGCAATATGTGTGAAAAATAATCTCCTTAGGTTATCACTAAGTACTGATCGTTCTCTGCTTGGAGAAGTTTCCTTTAAGTGATTATTTCTTGCAGTATCAGGTCTTAATCTGTAAAAGCAGCAAAGAATCCTGTGGCACTTTATAGACTAACAGACGTTTTGGAGCATGAGCTTTTGTGGGTGAATACCCACTTCGTCACATGCATCTGACGAAGTGGGTATTCACCCACTAAAGCTCATGTTCCAAAACATCTGTTACTCCATAAGGTGCCACAGGATTCTTTGCTGCTTTTACAGATCCAGACTAACACGGCTACCCCTCTGATACTTGAGGTCTTAATCTGGTTACCATTGCAGTGAGTAGCAAAGTTCCATTTGACCTCGGTGGTGATGGATCAGATCCTTACTCTGCAAAAGGAACGGATTCTTTTGTTGTTTAATGGCATAGAAGGAGCCACAGACATACTGCAGAAAGTGTCATATAGATTATATGGCCATTTAAAAAAAAACAAAACGAAACATTTTTCTTCTTTTTGTCAGCATGTATGTAAAGTGAAGAAAGTGCTGTAGGGTCTGTAAACGTATAATTAGGAACGGGATCTATCTGAGAAAATCTCTGTACTGACCAGTTTAGCCATATGTGAACTTTGATAGGCACATTTTAATGTCGTGTTGAGGCAGGTTTTAATGTCTTGTTGCAAACTGTATAATATGTTGGATCTGAACTGCCATCAATTATTTTGTTTTTTCCCCCCCCTTATTATTTTGCAGGTATTTAAGAACTTTAAACGACTTCGATAACGTGGCAACAGGTTGCCCTAAACTCTTAACTACAACCCTTAATCATGAATGCGTTTCAGAAAGGTTAAAAGGAATACAAGAAGGTACTGTACTTACCACATTCATTTTACAGAATATGTGATGTTTGTTTTTATATCCCTTTGTCTTCAACATCCACTTTTTTAAATCAGTGTTTTGAAAAATAGGAACGGTAAAAAGCTCTTTTATTTCTGAACTATTGTTATGAACTTATTCCAACTCTCCCCCAGTTGATTCACTTAATTAAAAAATGTTCACTAGAAAAGGCTTAACAGTATTGCCAAATATGTTCTTTTCTACGTATCAAAAATAGCCTCAGCTTTATTATTTTGTTACAATTATTTGATTTCACTGCCATCCTTTGCTTGATGTTTAACCTCATAACTCTGCAAGCCAAATGAATGCTTAAGAAGTTGTGTGCATATATGTATTATATGTGTATATACTACACACACACACGCTGTATGTTTTTTCTGCAATCTCAGAAGGGTTAAAACAATTTGGGTGGAGAATTTGAGTTCTCTAGTTGAATTTTACAGTTTATAAAAATAGACGTGCACTTCCAGTTGGGACCGTCACAATAGTGTTTTCTGATGTTGCTGTGATTGGGAGAGGTTTGACTTGTTCAAAATAGGACATTGGACTCCTATAGTTTCTTGTTGTATTTAAATGACCCAGCATTTCCAGGAGGCCAAAGATCTATTCCTGTTTTATGACCTGTTATATCCTTGGGGCAGGGGCTGCACTGAGGCCCAAAGAGCAAGAGGGTCATTGCCACAGTTCAGGGCCTAATTGTTGCTTCATGGTTACCACACAGATACCAAAACCTGCTCTCTGTAACACTGTAGCTGGGAACATCTGGAACATAGTAGTAGTCTTGAGAGGAAAAAAAGTCTCGTGCATTTTGTTTCACCGGGTGCTAGGAGGAAGCAATATTAGACTTTTTTGATATGGGAGGCAAATTCCGTGGCCCCTGAAGTTAGGCGACAACAATTGAAGAGGTCAAAGGACAGCTGAGTGGGGTCAATAAGACACCATGGGGTGTATTTTGTTACTTAGTAAAAGGAGCAGCATCCTAAAACCTTAAAGGATTCTCTTGAAAATCTATGTTGTGAAAAGGTTTTATTAGTCTGATGGCAAAAAGTGCTGATTTATCTATGGAATGCTTGCTTTTGTCTAAATAAAAGGATAATCCTTACCAAATGTTGTCAGCTATCATAGTGCAGTCATTACAGGTCTGAAAGGACCGTTTAAGTGTACTTTGGCTTCCCAAATGATGATCATTGTAATGTTTCTTTGTCTGAAAAGAATTCTGAACTATTTATTTGCTGAGGTTTTTTCCTTTGATATCAAAGTTAACACAGTAAGCAAAATATTTGAAAAAGCTGAAAGAAATTTTTTAATTAATAAACTAAAGATTTCTATTCCTTAGGGAGGTTTCTTAGCTTCTGTAAATTCTGTGTGTTTCTTCTGAGAGGAAAATCTGAAATTACCAGCACATAGTCTAATCTAAACTGTAGCTGTTTTTAATCCATTAATACTTGTTAAGTGAATGTTTAAATTTGTTAAACTAAGCTTTTATTTGTTTATTTAATTTGTTCTGTGTACCTGAATAAGAGAGAGAAATAGTTTTTGACTAAGGAATGCCTATAATTTATTTGGCATTATCTTTTTATTATCCACAAGTGATTAATTCTCAACGCTTTTCACTGAAGCAGATAGGAAATCAATGTCAGAGTCAAGACCTTGTGAAATATAAGAAAAGAAAATATAGTAAAGGTTGCCCTCTTTACAGGGAAGGGGTGGAGGAAAGAGTACCATATATGCATGTGGTAGAAAAAGGTTTTGCCACAGCTCACAACCCAAGGTCTCAGTTTTTTGACCTTACCATCTTATACAAGCAATCATACTCACAGTAGGAAGAAATAGGTGTTCACAGGAGGTGATGGTATTATTGTTATAACAACTATACTGTCTTGATCTTTACAAGAATACAGCAGGAAGAGTGGAGATGAAATAATCTGTGTAGCTGTGAAAGAATATCAAATATATATAGTTTCATATAGAAAAAAGAAATGCTTGTCTTTTTTGTGAAGCGCGATTGTCCAAAAGGTTTAATAATTAAACTTTTAAAAGTAATGTATACAGATGCTTGGCATGATTTATGTCAAGGTTAAGGCACCTTTAAACAAATATCTTGGAAAAGAGTAAACCTTCTAAAATGCAAATTGCCTATTAAACACAATCCTTGTTTAAATAACACTTAAGTTTGCTTCAAAACTGGCATATGCTATTAAATTTTCTTGATACCCCATTGTCTCCTGATGAGTTTAGGATGAAGTATATGTCTGAGGAGTGTGCAAGGGGGAGGCACAGCAAGTTGGAATGTCAGCCTTCATTTTGATTTTCCAGGCCTCCACCAATTACTGTTGAATTTCTGTACAAGAAAATAATGATGGAAAAACTAGTCTATAGTAAAAGATGAAAAAAATGTTATTTACACAAGTGGGCTGGATTTTAACAGAGAAACTAGATGGACCTGACTTTTCCAGGCTTGTACCAGATTACCAGTGTCTCTAAATACAAAGCTAGAGTCTTACAAACACATGTATAGGAACTTGTTAAGGCATACATATCCACCCAAGTTCACATATGTATTAGAAAAGCCATAGATTAGACTGACTGCACTAGTAGTTATGCTAAGATCTTTAAAATTGTTTGTGACAATGACACTTAACATGTATAAAATGGAGATCATATAGACTTCTGTAAAGTACTTAGCCATCCACTGAAAAGTGCTCCATAAGTATAAGGTATTCATTTTTTAAAAATGGAGTTTGACCTGCTAGACAGAACATTTTTACAGGTATCGTTTATATTCTATTGTGTAAATATGCAAGGTAAAGTATGATGAGGTGTATTTTCCTCCTATTGGATGCTGATATTTAATGGAAGTTTTATCTTCATGAATCAAAGTGTGAATAGAGCCTATGTGCGGGAATTATGACTAAGTGATGCTTGAGTGGCAGCCAGATTATGTCTAGATTGTAAATACCATTAAGAAATTTTATTTTGGGGAAAAACGAGTAGATGTACAACAAAATGTCTAAAGTAAATAATTTAGTCCTGTATAATTTCTTCCTCTCATCTGCAAAACCCAAATGCACTAGTTACCGTAGTGAATGACTATTTATAATTGGAACAATACAACCATTTGAGATTGTTTATTCATTCCTATATTACATAAATTTGTTTGGTTTAATTTTTTAGTTAAAAACACCCCCCACCCCAGCATGAACCATTGTATGACATTTTATAGTTTAGAAAACAAATACAAATCCTGAAAATAATTGTTTGTCTTGGGATTGCTGAGATGACCTTACCTAAGAGAGGTAGCACAAATGCAGATGGCTACACTTTTTAAGAAGCTTCTCTGTATTTACTGTTTTAGTTTTGTTCTGTTGGGTTGCCTCTGTGACAGAAAAACTGGTTTCCTGTGACACCTTGGAAGGTTGCACAGTGCCTACTAATGATTTGCATCCTTGATCTCTCTCAGCCTCTGGTAGTTCCAAATATTCTTGACAGATTTATTTGTTTTTACAGAAGAATTTCTGGTATTTCTGGAAAAAAGAGTAAGTAAAGACTCAACCTTGACACACGATAAATGCATGTTACATAGAAGAATAAATAAGAAAAGGCCAATAGGAAGAAATCCACAAAACATTCAGCATTTTTCTGATCATTTCCACCAGAAAGTAATGAGAGAGAAGGATTTATTTAATAGAAATGAAATGAACCATGTGGCCGCTATTACTCAACAGTGTAAGGCTGTTTCACAGAAAATTGCTCATCCAGCATTAACCTTGACATAATTTTGAGTTTAGTGGTTTAAGATCTCTGTATACCCATATTTTCTTTGTTTGCTTTATTAGTGCACTGTTTTTGGCAAAGAAATGGCCATGAAAACAGATGTCCAATAATTTTATTTTGTTGTTTTGAGCAATGGCTGAATGTGCTTAAAAGAAGTGTGATTTGTTAATATGCCTGTTGACTGCAGAAGACTAGTGGAATATCGCATACTAAAAGTAAAGGACAAAGTGTACTTTTTGTTCTGTTCATTTTTTTTAATGAAGAATTTTGAAGAAAGATGTTTATGCATTTGAAGAGAATTGTCTCTGAACAGTTCTTATTTATAAGCAGTTGAGGATCCAGTCAGAACTGAATTTATAAGTAGTTTGGCACAAACACTTAGCCAAAGATGTGTTTTCTAACTCCCTCAGTGATACTTTTTTGAAGCCTGATTAAAAACAAAGGAGAAAAGTATTTGTCAGCATTGTACTGTTTTTACACAAAGCCGTAAGGAATTGCTAATAAATTTGCTTACTTTTATCCAAGCCTGTTAGACACGGGAATTTGATTTTTCTGAGCTGTTTGTATTTTTTTTTTAATGTAAAGAATTATTTTGTGGATTTTTTTTTGTTTGTTTTCAAATTTCTTTTTAGAGGGGGAACATGAGAGAACAAACTTCGATTGTGTTTTTGGTAGAATTAGACAATTATCAGATGAAAAGGAGAAGTGAGATACCATGTGTCAAATCATTAAGTGCAATATGGCCAGTTTGTGCCACACTTCACCTCTGGCCCACTTTGGCCGCAAAATCTAATTCTTCCTGGGAGAATAAATAACACCAGCGTAAAAATGATGTTGAAGTGGCATAAAGCCTGATGCAGGAGCTCATGTGCCCCACAGCCACACCCTATCTGCTGCCGCGTAGTACGATAAAGTTTGTGTATTAGAAAAGAATGAGTATAGTTGAAATATCACTACTCCTGCTGATCGTGGGCTGCATTTTCAGTCCTTTGTGGCTATTACAGACCAGCCAAAGTCTATAACATAAGGTATGTCTACATCTATGCCATTGGTGGCAAATTATATGCAGCGTTTCTCAAATGCAGCCACTGTGGCCCCATGTAGCCACCAGGGGCTTTTCTTGTGCCCACAGCCTCCTGGGCAGTGGTTGGGGGGAGCAGCGGAGCCACAAACACAGGGCTGTCCTTAGCCATAGGCAGAACAGGCAGCCACCTAGGGCACCACTAGGTCTGGGAGCACCACTCTGCTGGGAGCCCGGACAGACGCGAAGGGCTGCTGGGTCCTAGAGAGAGCCGAATGCAGCACAGTCTTAGGGAGGGGATTGGCTGCTGGGAAGTCTCTGGGAAGACGTAGGGGAAGGAACTCACCAGGGCTGTCAGGGCTGTGTTGGGTGAGGTGCTGGGGGGGAGGTGAGGCTGACTGCCTGCCTGCTGAGGAATGACAGTGAAAGTGACTCACTTCCTCGCAGCCAGGATTGGAATGGTCACACACGGCTGGGCTGGGGATAGCCAGATAGCGTGTGCGAAAAATCAGAACAGGGGGTTGGGGTAGGATGAGCAGATATCCCACTTTTAAAGGGACAGTCCCAATTTTGGGATCTTTCTTATACAGACTCCTATTGCCCCCCACCTCCCATCCTGATTTTTCACACTTCCTGTCTGGTCACCCTAGTTGGGGGTAATTGGTGCCTATATAAGACAAAGTCCCAAATATCGGGACTGGCCCTATAAAATCAGGACGTCTGGATCTGGTCACCTTAGCTGGAAAGCGCGTCTCTCCCCCGGACTGGCAATGATCCATCTCATCTGGGGGGAGCTGCACAGGGCAGGATGAGCTGCTGTGGCTCCATGGGTGCCCCGTCCCTGAGATCAGATGCTGTGCTAACTTCATCATGGTCCGTTGGGCTGGCGGTGGTGCCCATTGGCGTGTGATCGGACCTGAGGGTTTGCTGCTGCGCCGACACTCTGCACCCCAAGAGATGGATTTATGGGGTCCTTGCAGTTTTCCACTCTCTTCTCTTCTACTGCAGCTGTTGAACCGCAGGCTGGAGGAGGTGAGCCAAGCATGAAAGCAGTACTGTGTTGCAATTTTGATGTCATTTGAGCAATTTGTTTGCCAAAAATGCTTGCTACATCCTGAATTCAATTCTCAATTTATATTTATATTTTTTTTTTTAAAAAATCAATATCTTAGCCAAAACAGAAATTAAGTTGTTGACATTATTTGTGACAAGTTTGGTATGGGGAGGGAGTGGGCAGTTTTCATCAGAGAAACAAAAAATGTTGACTGCTTTCCATATAGCGCTTTTACTGGTAAATAGAGCCCTCCAACAACTGTAATATGCTCATCTCCTTACTAGTGTATAGAACAGGGGTCGGCAACCTATGGCACATGTGCCAAAGGTGGCACACGAGCTGATTTTGATGACACAGCGGCGGGCTGAGCGGCTCAGCCCACCGTGCCCCGGAGTTCCGGCTGCTACCCATTGCCAACTTGGGGTCCGGCTGCCAGTGGCCATCAGTACACCTGCTTGCTGGCCTGAGACCCATGGACCTAGGCTGGCAGCTGGGACTGAGCAGGCGGCGGCTGAGACCTGGTGAGCCACTCACCCGCTGTCGGCCTTGGGTTCCATTCACATCAGCGGCAACAGCTGAGTGCGGACTAAATTCAATGAAATAGAAAACAAGAAGTAACTTAATGACAAGTGCTAAGAGAACTAGAGCAGTTGGTCTCCCGACCTTTTTCTCTGGCAGAGCGCCAGATTGAAGGATGCGGTGGCAGATAGCATCTGCTGGAAAATGCTGCAAATATTCAGCAGCATGTAGTGTCTCAGAGTGTCGGCGGCCGAAATGCCGCTGAATTTCGGCAACACATTTCGGCAGTTGCTGCGTTCTCCGGCGTAAGCGGGTGCACTTGAGAGGCCCTGTGCGCGCTCTCGTGGTGCCCACGGGGCACCCGTTGGGGACCCCTGACCTAGAGAGGTCCTCCTGAAGCAATGGTGATCATATTGATTTAAATGACTTGAACTGTAGGAAGAATTGAAGTTGTTGCACATGCAAAAATCGATTGCATGGGGATTGTTAGCATGTTAATATCATACAGCAACTTGCACTCATTTTCTACTGACATTCCTTAAAGTAGCATCAGAGAGAACGGAGTTTTCGCAGAACAAGCTCAATTAAAAAACTAATCTCCGCTCCTACGAGAACTCTGCCCCTGCTCCGCAGGGGGGAAATTTTGACGGTCTTGCTATTCTTTGCAATAGACAAGACATCACTTATGTTCTTGTCATACGATGACATTATTACTTGTTTTTGCAGCCAAAAAGCCAAAAGGATTGCTTTAATTAAAATGTAATCCTTGTTTCAATACCTCTTCATATTAAATTTCCAATAAAATGTGAAAATTAAAAAATTATTTGCATCATTCTATGAATCAATCAGAATTTTTTTCTTTTAGTGCTAGTTCTCAGCATTACAGTGTGCTTAATTAGTTAAACTGATTTTAGTTAATATGCATGTGGCAAGTTTTCCAATACTGTAAGCTTATGTTCGTGTTGCTAAGAGCAAGACAGGCACAGGAGCACCAGTTTAATAATCCCGCCTAGGGCACCATAAATCCTAAGGACGGCCCTGCACAAACACCAGAGGAGCAGGTAGCCAGTGTGGGTTTCCCATCTTCCCAGGGACAGTGGGGGTCAGGCTTCTGGCTTCAGCTCTGGGGTGGCAGGCTCTGTTCTCCAGCTACACAACAGCAAGCTCCATCCTACGGTTGTGGGGCCTCAGGCTCTGGCCCCAGCCTCAGGCTCACCACCCCATCGCCCCTGGGCCCCTGCTGTCTTCCTACCCATCTCCCCATCCAAGGCTTAATTTGTCCTCTGACTTACCAGGGTTGCGTAAGTCTGTTGTTAAAAGTGGTATTTGTATGTTTGTTAATATCACTTTTCACTATCTTCTAGCTCTCACAGCAGCAGACTTGATAAGTGATATTAGCGAACATACAAATATTGCTTTTCACAGAAGCAGACTTACTAGCTAGCAAATTGTAAAAAGAGAAACCAAAAAAAGCAAAAAACCAAAGAACCAACCAAGAACAAAAGACAAGAACATGCAAAGCACCTTATTTGTGTTTCTAGTCTCTTTAGATCCAGTAAAGAATACATACAACTGTACACTATTTTTATTATTAGGTCTGCAAAAAAACCCACATACAGACACTCCCTGACTTACACAAGTTTTCCGTTCTGGAACACCTTGCATAAGTCAAATAAATTACACTGATTGGACCTGTATGTGCATATTTATTTGTGTTTTTTTTCCTAAAATTACTTAAGTATTTTAGGAAAAAGTGTGAGAGTAGCCACCAGCAAGAGTTCGTGGCCACACTCTTGAGGCCACCAAAATTTTTGTTGTTAGAACCCCTGAGGGTCTGTGTAGCTACAAGTTGCAGTGAAAAGTGAGCTGCAGCCACAGGTGGTGTGTAGCTCCCCGCTGCAGCAGGGAAAGACTCCATCAACACAGAGCTGCAGGAGCCTTTCCCTACTGTCTCACCTCGGTCAGAGCCTTTTCCCCGCTACTGGAGCCTTTCGCTTCAGAGGGGAAGGACTCTGCCAGTGGGGAAACAGGACGCTATGCTTTGTTATAGACTGGGAGGCACTGCTTGGTCATGTACAGAGCCATGTGAGGTAATTACCATAACGTTCTGGCATGTCTTTACTTAACTAAGCAGTGCTTCATTGTCTACACTACTAGGGGTGTGTGAAGTGTATGTATTACATCAAATCTTTGCAAGGAGTGTAGACGTACCCTTTGAGTAGCCCTCAGACCAGATCATAATCATCTTAGTTTGCAACTGGGGAGATTTAGGTTAGCTATTGTGTGTGGGGAAACTTTCTACATCTAAGGAGAGTTAAACACTGGAACAGACTGACTAAGAAGATTGTGAAATCCCTGTCATTTGGAGGTTTTTAAGAACAGGTTAGACAAATCCCTGACAGGGATGGTCTAGGTATGCTGATCCTGCCTCAACACGGGGAAAAGACTAGATGACCTCTTGAGGTCATTTCTGTGATTCTGTATAAAATATAGTATGCACATAACTAGCTGTGTACTTTCATGTTACGATACTTAGTAGTTCGTTCATTCATTTCATAGTCAAAATATTTGCCTTAAAATTGAGCAAAAGTCAGTCATCACTTCAATGCCTGTTTTGCCCTTTTAAGGACAACAGAATTCGGTCCAATGTTATAAATTTAATTTTACTTTAAAATGGAAAGTACTCTGTTATATACGTGTGTCTTAAAGTTCTTTTAGCACCACATTGCTTCTATTCAGACACAAGTACCATCCTTCGCACAACCCCTGCCTAGTGTTTTTGCTCTACGAGAACTTATGTTGAGTGTTCACATAAATAAACTAGTGGAGTTAATGTTTTTCTTTTCCTTCCTTCTATTGTTGTTGTGCCTATTTACTAAGGAAAACTGCATTCCATGAATCTTGCAATGTGCTTCATTCCTAAATCACCTCTATGCCATCTAGGAATGTCCGATCCCTCAGAATAACCAGCTGGTTGGTTACACCAGCTTTCCAGTCCCTTTCTGCCATAACAGGAACACAAAGGGGTTGGATTGGGACCAAGGATATGGCCCTTGATTTGACTTGGATCATAACCTGAAGTCCTGAAATATCGGCAAAAATTCTCATCTGGTAATGTTTCCTGTCCAGGAAGTACAGAAATCTCACTAGAAGATCCCCAGCTCAGTTTTGAAGACTCAAGCAGTTTAGATAAGATTATGAACTACATCTAATTTTATGCATAAGGCTCTATATGGGACTACCTAAACTACATAAAATTACTACGGAGCATAGTGACACATTTTCAAAATATCAAATGAAAACAATCTGGAGCCACCGGTTGCCCACCACTGTGAACAATTTTACTGGATAAGACTTTGCTATTGAATTCTTTGCCTTTGTTGCTTATCGTAGGATGGGTGTAGATTATTTTCTGCTATATTGGAGTCTATATGATCCCCATGCATTATGATTAGGTGAGAATCAACTGACCTTTGACCAAAACCGTACTGGAAAAGACTCTTCAAATGTTAGTGAAGTGAGAAAAAATTCTGGTGATGAAAATACTCTCAAATTTGAGTGGTCCTCCATGACCTGTTTACTTAATAAGCAAGTCTTTTTCCCAACTGCTAGGAACAAGGCTGGTTACCTCTTTTAGACGTAAAAGCCTCCACTTCTAGCTCTGAGAAGGGCAAACTGTTTGCTAGCTTTTGTCACCTCTGCTGTATGTGTTTGTATGATAAAAATAGAAAGAGAACCTAATGGTACAGTACTGTAGGAAAAGACAACGTTTTAAAAACAAAATCCCATCCAGAGCATCAAGTAAAAGGAATGATACTGTATTGATGAAACCCGTACAAATTACTAGATACAAGCTAAACAGCAAATTCCAAATAATATGTTACAATCAGTTTTTGGTGTTCCTTTTCCTGTGAGCTTCCCTTTGTGGTATAAAAGCCATAAATAGACCCAGGAGTAGCTTAGTGCATTTGCCAACGAACCACCTTTTCTTTTGAAAGGAAATTTTCCCTCAGGGTTAGACTAGATCAGATCCTCTGATTATGCATTTTAGAGCACACTGTTACGTTATTAGGCTAAAAGCCAGGTAAGGACTTTGATATATCCAAGCTAGAGTAGAGTGTTTGTAGCAGATTTTGAATTTGTTATCAGGGCAATTGTAAAATTGCTTAAAAAACCCCCAACTCTAACTTCATCAAAAACCCCACCTCAATTCCTCTTCATAGTCTTTGAGGTCATGACCCACCCAGAGGCCAAGCGATGTGTATATCTAGTTAATACTGTTGACCTGATTTATTCATTAGCAGGGCCTTCACTTAATGCATGACTTTTACCCTGAAAAGTTGCTGAGTAACATCACACTTTCCTTTTCAACAGATCTCATAGTATGTGTGTTCAGATGTATACCTGCCTGCTTTTCTGACTAAAATAATTTTTAAATGCTTTTTACTCCTGCTGACACTGCAGAGCCAATACTGTAGAACTATGAATAGAACTCCATATGCATCACCATTAGTGTTGGCAACTAAATTCCAATGTCTTACACCTATGCAAGCCTGTTAAAAGCAGTGGGACTGCACAGATGAGATCCTTGCTTGAAATGACAAGGCTCTTCTTAGAGTTGAAAGGAAGATGGTCTGCAGTCATGGTGAGCAAGCCACCACATATTTTTCTGTGGCGTTCGCTGGACAGTTTGGAGATACAGCCCTAGAAAATGAATCCTTTTGAAATGTTAAATGATATTAGCTCAAATTTTCCCCCTTAATGAAAGACAAGGAAGCTGGAATGATGAAGGCTGCTGCAAATCATGGATTGTCCCCATAAGTAAATCCAGTGTTTCGCTTGTTATTGACTCCTGGTATAAAAAAAAAAAACTTTCCTCATTAGGGAGCAGGTGATGAAATCTCAAACACATCTGCCTCTCTGTTCCATTACAGGGCCTCAGTAGTGTGGTGCGAGCTCAAAGACCCTGTCCAGCTCTCCTGGACTGTTGGTGCAGGAATTAAGATAAATCTTCCAGCTGCCTGTAAATGCTGTACAGTGAAGTTTTCAGCTATTGAATATCACTATTACATGAGGGAGATTGGTTCTGTTGTGTTTTTGCACTGTCCAGTGCTGGCAGGGTCCTAAGACCTCCCTTGTGCAACAGACAGCACAAAATAGTCATGATGTGTAGGACCTGGAGCACCAAAGCTATAGCCATATATTCTCATTCTAAGTGTAAAATGTGTCTCAGAGACTAGCTTCAGCAAACCATGGATGAACTTGACTTGTATGCACTACTCCTCTTAAAGAACAGATTTCTGCTGATATTTTATCTTACAGGGATATATTAACTTTCAGGTTACAGGAGGCGAATTTGATCTTCCTGGAAAATCATAGAGCTATACGAGGACCTTTTATTTTTCTTCAGAAACTCTACAATTCACCAAACCACTTTAAAGAAAACCATCTCTGAGCTCGTTTGTAACCAGTTATTCATTTTGTTCTCAGATTTCAGTCTCCCACCTTAATTTCCATAACGTCCCATAAATGAGCAATAGCACTCTTTCTTCTCTCATTCTGATCCTTGGCTTGTCTATCAGTCTCTCTTCACCAAATTATGTTTTCCTAAGCTGTTTTTCATACGCAATATTTTTGTTTGCCCTTTCCAGGTCAAAATCCACTCAGATATAAAGCTGTAAGATCTTGCACAGGGTGACTGAAAGGACAGATGATTTTCCCTTTCCTCGGTCTCCCTTTCATTTCAGGTACTATTTCAATTCATCCTTTTATTCAGTGAGATAGAGCACTGCAAATGAGACCTGGAAGGAAACACTGTAGCCCTCTTCTGAAAAGGTGTGATAATGATGGACATAATCATTGCCTGGCAGATGGTGGTGATGAGGCAGAAGCAAAAAAATTTTTTTTGCGAAGAAGTACGCTTCAGAATGGCAGAGTCTGGGAGGTGAAGATGAACGCATACTTTAGAGGATGGAAGAAAATGCAGCACTTTTATGACTCTTACTACAGGAAATGTGGATAAGATTTGAGGCAACCAAAGCGAAAAAAAGTTTCTACAAAACCTTTGGCTTCACTGGCATTTTTTCCATGGGTTTGCTAAGGTGTTAGAGAGCTTTCAGGCCTGTAAGGAGTTGTCGTCGCACAATGACGATCCCTGGTCTAGAGCGGGGGCTCTCAACAAAATTTTTGGTGGCCTCAGAGTGGCCACCAACTCTTGCTGGTGATCACTCTGACAATTTCTCTTAAAATACTTAATTAACTTTAGGAAAAACAAATATGCACATGACCAAATTATTGCAATTTTATTTGTTTTTTTGCAGACTCAATGATAAAAATAATGTACAGTTCTCTATTCTTTACTGGACCTAAGCACAATAGAAACCCCTCCCTGCCTCCATTCCCCACTATGTCCCCCCATAATCCAGAGCTCCCTTCTGTGCCCTTGTACCCCAGGCTGACCCCACTCCTTGCCTTTTGACTACAGTGCTCTGTATGGTTGCCCACCTGTAAGGCCAGCCCCACTGGAGCCCCAGGGGGAGGGGAGGAAAAGCCCCGCAGCACCACTGCCCCTGAGAAAGTGGGTCAGGTGCAGAGTCCAAGGTTCCTTCCCCACTACATACACTAGCCCCACGTGTCTGCAGAGATGCTGCCCGGAGGCCCCAGGAGGCTGTGCAGTGCAGGGTGCTGATCCCTTGCTGGTGGTGCCAGCAAACTCCAAGGCTGGGGGCTGCAGGAAGGGGCTGCTTTGCTGCACTCCCCCACCTCATCTCCACCCAGGAGATTGTTGAAGCCACAGAAAAATCTGCTGGTGACTGTATGCAGCCGTGGTGGTCGCATATGGGAAATATTGGTCTAGTGGCCCTAACAAAAGATTGACTGAACTGACTGGCTATATAAATAGCAGTGTAAAATTCATGACTTTGTCAGAAGTACCACCTGTATAATAATTTTTAAAAAGACAGCTGAGATTCTAGAGCTCAGTTCTGTTGCAAAGGGTGAATTCTGCAGCAGTTTCAGTGGCTGTGGAATTGGGGAGTGCTTGAGGCTCTGTATGTTAACATGATACATGTTCAACTGGGAGCCCTATGACTCTTGTACTCCTGTTATCTCAGAGACATGGTGTAACAGTTTAAGTTTATTTTCAATAGCAGGGATATTCTTCCCTACCCCTTACTTTAGCGTGGAAAGAATGCACAGTATATGTGTAAATCATCCTCATTTTGGGCCTGCCTCCCAAACTTTCTTCTCCATTTCATTACTTCTGTATAAGCCAGTATTCCAGCATCTTGCTCTTGTCCAGAGCTCTAGCCAGGATTATACGGGGTCCAAGTAAAGCTATCAACAACCCCCCGATAGGCCTTGGGGTGGGGTTGTGTCTCTGCAGCAGTATTTTAAATCAGGTACATCACGTATGTGTCCTGACAAACAGACAGTTCTTGCTCCTTTTCCTCTTCCTTCTCCCAAATCCTGTTTTATCCGTCTGTCTCTTTAGTGCACCACCCTGACTGTAGTTTATCTGGAACCCATATGGCAAATCTTAATTTTTAATTCCCCTGTTACAGTCTGATCTTTTCTCTCTTAGTCCTCCTGCTTTTTTAGTCTGTCTTAGTCCTCAAATTCATGCCAGGCAGATTCCAAATATTTGCTAGCTCTGTACTGTGCTCTGGTTTTCCTTCTCTGCACCCAGCAAGCTAGTACTCCTATAACCCTTAAGCATCATTTTCTCCTCTCTTCTCCTCCTGCCAACAGAGGTGAGCTAAGGCCATCCTCACATGATCTTTCATAAATCTGTATTTCTCCCTCAGGCCTGCCAACATGTGTTGGGTGCTTGAGCATAAGAGAGGGAAAGACATGGAGGAGTTGCCATCACCTCCTACTGATAGAGAAGAGCAGCCTTTTAAAAAAGGCTGAGAGTCACTACTCATTCTCAGCTCTCCTGCAGAGTTTGGGCATGTGACAACAGCTCAGCTTGTGTTTGTACTGTGCTTTAGAAGAGGTAAACTATTTAAAGTATTGAATATTAATGTTATTACTGTTGTCTCTAGCAGTGTTGTGGTTCAGTCCTTGTGAATCACCCGGTTGTCAGCCCCATGAATTACTCACACATTTAGGGGGAAGAAAATAAAATTTGCAACAGAACCATGCCTTTATTAGTATGTTCAGTAGAACAAACACAAGGTTATTAATGTCCTGAATCACTCAAGATGCCATAGTTTTTTGGGGCACCCAAACAAATAATCTAAATTAGGCAAACTAACCTAGACAGTGGCTTGCTGTGCAGGCTGCTGAATGCTAGGACCTACCCGGACTCCCATTCCTTGCAGAGGCTTCCCTACTACTTTTCTGAGGAGCCTTGCCCTTTTAAAGTTCCCCTGAACTACAAGCAAGGCCCAGCTGTCCCAATTGCCTCAGGCTTTGTTAAGAAGTCAGCTGCCTTATTATATCTTTCTGCTGTAAGGGATTAACTCCTTGGGCACTAGCTTCCCCCTTCTATCATAGCAGAAGCTACCCTTCTTAGTTCAGCCAAGCTTCTCTTATTAGTGCTGTTAGACCAAGAATTGTCAGTGGGCACCCCACTGCCGCTGTCCACCTGCCACACAAAATTGAAAACAAGTCTCTCTCCTAACTCACTGTCTTGCAGTGACCAGACCAACGTTTTCACAAACGTTCACAAACACCATCCTTTATCAACCACAGTGTCCAATCTGTCTTACCTGCTTTCTCTCAGCAAACTAGAAATGCTGCTATACTTATATTAATCAGTCTTCTGATATAGTTCCATGACATCATCATCATCCACCAACAAGGCTCTTTATGCAGATCCTACTGTACCTCATTTTCCACAATAACTTAAACAGACTATGCCTGTTACAGGTAGAGGAGAGTTGTCCTGTGTATAAAATGCATTACTTGATTATTAATAATTTCCAGAATTTGAAAATAGTCACGCTGCTTATCATAGATCCATATTTATGATAGCATAAGCATGGTTGGGAGCATGGGCAGAATTAAGCTTTAAAGCTGTTTCTTGGAAACTTCTGAATTTTGAGACTTTCAGAAGTTCAGGGTTTTTTAATATACCATTCTAATAAAGTTCTTTTTGCTGAAGTTATGTAGATACATAAATATTGTACGAATTAAAGATGATATGCTTACAGCAGACATGACACACATTTTGGAAGTAAAGAAATTAAATACCAATAAACTTAACTATACATACTGGGTGAAATTCTGCCCCCATTGAAGTCAGTGGAGTTTTGCTATTGACTCTGTTGGAGTCAAGATTTCACCCACCATGTGTACAAACATATGCCACAGGCAGGTCACAACAACATTAGTTCTGCTCCAGTAAGGATGTCAACTTTCCAGCACCTCTTTCCCCACCCTGCCTCCCCAACAATGTTTTACTGTCACCATATGTATGCATGTTACTTTACAAATAGAATGAAAACAGCAGTCTGTCTTGGTACTTCTATGGACGCCATATCCTTCTCAAAACACCTCACAATCTTTTTAATGTATTGACCCTCACAACGTTCCTTGGAGGTAGGGAATTGCCTTCATCCGTATTTTATAGATGGGGTGCTGAGGCTTAGAGAGATTGAGTGACTAGCCCAAGGTCACACAGGAAGTCTATGCTAGAGCAGGGATTTGAACTCAGGTCTCCCAAGTTCTAGACTAGTGCCTTACCACAGGACCATCCTCCATGTCTGAATGTCTTTCCTGACATATTTAATACTTTATATAGCGCTTTTCATCAGTAGTGTTTAAAGTGCTGTACAAAGGCGGTCCCATCATTACATTCATTTTACAGATGAAGAAACTGAGGCCAGAGAGGTTAAATGGTTACCTAGCAGGCCAGTGGCCAAGCTAGAAGCAGAACCCAGGCCTCCTGAGTCCTAGTCCAGTGCTGTATCCAGTATGGCATATTGCTTCCCTAGTCACAGAAATAGATGACCTTATTCCCCTTCCACCTTCCTGATGTCAAGTGGTAGCTTGTTTTGCACTTGTTCCTTTTTTGTCTGATTAAATAAATAGACAAAAGTTAACTTAGTTGGAATAAAATCCCCAGTATTGCCTATTATTAAAGGTTGCTGAGTTGTCATTGTGTCTCTGGAATACATACTGTGTGCTGTGAAGACCCAGTCAAATGATAGAATTATAATTTGGCATGTCTTTCCCAATTCTCTGTACAATCTTCCTTGGCTGCTCTACTACTAAATGTTTAAATCTGAAAGAGTATTGAGCACCAGTAGAGAGAGCGGTGCAGTAGATCACAGCTGCAAACTAGCACTTAAGAATGCAGAACAAGTTATGATTTAAAGTGCAATTTGTCCTTAACTAACTTCATATATTTTAATACATTCCCTATCGAATAAATGAGCGGAAAAATTAACTCTTGAGAAATTTGATTGGTTAAATGTTTGCTGTGAAAAATATAATGTATAACTTAAAATAAAAACATTTCACAGCTTTGTATATTGTACTGATGTTTGTATTCATTGTGTGATGAAAACTTGTTATATCATCGTATGACTCAGTTGTCTAGTCATAATTATATTGATAATGTTGATAAGTACAGAAATACTATAAACCCTGCCACTTGGAGTGTATTAACCTTGAATCCTTTACCAAAAAAAGGTAAAGAATCCTTAGAATGAAAATACTGACCTTTCAGATACTTTAACTTGATATTGGCAGTGACAGACTAAGATGCTTGTGCGTACAATTGCTCTGGTAACATAACTTCTCCATAAATATAGTCATGCTGCTACACAGCTGGACAATTACTGAAATAAGTTAATTTGTAAATTCTGCATGTTCCTGTGTTCTCCATCACAACCAACCCTCTCAAATCCCAGAAGATACAGGTAAAGAGAATAAAAGCCAGATTGTATACCTTGTGTACTAAAACTCAGTTCACATCACTTTAGATGATTTTATCTGCCCTCCATTAAATTCTGCATCAGATACACTCTTGAAGTTAAGGTAAAATTTAAGGGGAATTAGTATATAACCAATGTATTTGAGATGGGCTAACTGCAGTAAGTAGCTCTTACTGAAACAAGCAAATAATGGATGCTTCCAAACCCAGACAGGAACAAACAGGAACAAACTGTACTATTTCAAGATGTTTTTTTCACTGCATTTTGCATTAACTACTAACTGCTACTGCAAATGTTGATCTTTCATGGGTACTATATGGGCTATTCATTCATTCATAAATGATCTGTTTGGACAAATGGTATCTGTGTATATATTTCCCTACTCCCTTAAAGGCACCCTCCCCGCCCCCTTTTTTTTTTTAATTTGGTAGATCATGGGGAATTCATATGCAGGGCAACTGAAATCAGCCCGTTTTGAAGAAGCTCTTCACAACTCTATAGAAGCCTCTCTGAGATGCAGTAGTGTTGTTCCACGGCCAATCTTCTCTCAACTCTACCTGGACCCGGATCAACCTCCTTTCCTGCCAGACGGTAACTATGCAAATATGACACACTTCAATTTGTCATTTTTTTTCTGTAAAGGGGCCCTCAAGCACTAGGGGACTGATTATAAAATATTACAGTTCAGTTAATTCTTTGACAAAATCCACGTGCCTTATGACATAAGATTAATCTTTTGTGCCTCTTAAAAGAAAGAGGGTTGTGGTATTTTGTTTTCAAGCATAGTATTGCTTTGAACTGCTGTGAATGTAGAGGTGATTCTGTTTTTGTATTCTTTTCAGATGTGAAACCAAAGGTGGAAGAATTGGACAAAGAGTTGGTACATCGTTACACACAGAACGGTAGTCTGGATTTTTCTAATAACCAAACTGTTAATGAAATGGAAGACGAAGAGGAAGATGAAGACATGTCAGATTCAAGTAGTCCACCAATCCCATATTCACAAAAACCTGCCCCAGAAGGGTCTTGCACTACTGATGGTTAGTTCTCATTCCTGTGCTTAAATCAGTTCTCACTGTAATCTGTAGTATTTAAGGTTAGAAACTAGTAATAATGGAAACTGATCAAATGAATATGCTGAATTGTGATATTGCCTGGTGACCAAGGGAGTGATTTTTATAAAGGGACCAGTAGTACAACCTTTACTCGCATGAGTAGTCCTGCTCAGAAATTTGGAACTGTGATCTATGATTATAGTCTATAAAAATTATACCAGTTGACTTGCATGAGTAACTAACAGACAGTCGGCCACAACCTTTTATATGACTTTATAGAATTCCGGAAGATTTTAAAATAGCTGTTTAAAAATATAGCTAACAGTGATCAGGGCAATTTTGAAATAAGGGGGTTTGATACAGGATATAAAAAGGGATGTATTATTTGTGAGAAGTGGCTAAGGCTCATTATGGCCCTTATTTAGCTACTAAGGGCCAAACAGTGAACGTCTTCCTTACATTAGGAAGTATTTACTCAGGTGAGTATTATCATAGACTTCAAAAGGGGTGCTCACATGAGTATCTGCTTACCAGTGTAACAGGTGCAGGGTTGCCCCTAAATTTTTTAAAAGGATAAGCAGAATTGTTGACAGTGCTAATTACTCAAAATATGAGCAGTAAGGAAATGATGTTGGATATTATGTGGATAGAATTGTTGGGGAGATTGTTGTTAAGAGTAAATATTAAATAACTGGTTTACATTGTTATTGATATATCCTACAGACCTAAAAATTCCTTTAAAAAAGAACGTATTCATAACTATTATATAAACTTATTTATGTTAATGTTAAATTTCTGCTGGTTGTTGGCCTCTTTGCAGTAGCTGTTGTATATAGCAGCTGTTGGCAAACAATGACTATTTAACATCTGAAATTACCAGTTTTCTTCTTATACTTAGAACAGAATTTCTGTGGTAATTGGTGGCTGTAATGGGTTTGGGACTCACCACCTGGCACCTCCTGCTGGTAACTCTGGGAATTAGCTTGCTTTCAGCAGAGTGCCCCCTCCTGGTGGTGTCCTATCTGATGTTCTGCCCTCTATTGGTGTCTCTGGACCCGCGTTGCTCCCTGCTCGGCGGCGTCCTCTTCAAGGCCACTGCCCTCTGGCAGTGCCCCTTAGTCCATCTGCACCCCCTTCCAGGGATCAATCGTCAGCAGTCCTCCAGTCAAGCCTTCATGTGCAACCACCCGCCCTCAGAGTCTAATCCCTCTTGGCAGGGATCTGGTGTGGTCTGTAATGGCCAGTGAGTGGATGTACTGTAAGGAGGAAAGGGGGGGGACCCAGGCCCGCCCTCTACTCTGGGTCCAGGCCAAGGGACCCTCTGGCATCAGTCTCGCTGTTCTCCTCCTTTTTCTCCTCCATCTGTTTCCCTGGGCCGCTTCTCCTACGGCCCCTTGCACCCACTAGGCCTTCCCCTCAGGGCCTACAGCCTGGCAGCTAGGGGCTAGAGCCTTCTAGCCTCCCTGAGCCTACCCAGCACTGTGGTGTCTGCAGTGCTAGTCTCCCCCCTGGAGACTGACCTTCTCCCTTTAAAGGCCTGGGACAGACTGACTGCTCCCTTCTCTGGGCAGCGTTTATATACATCTGAGCCTGGCCCTGATTGGCTTTCTACAGTCTGGGCCTTGATTGGCTCCCTATAAGCCCTTTTCCAATTGGCTCCCTGTCTGTGCAGGCCCCCTGGCCTGCCCCAGCCCACTCTCCCAAGGAGTGGGGCAATCTGCCCCGCTACAGTGGCAAATGTTGACTTTTTAAAAAAAATTCTTATATATTGATCCCTTTTGGATCAATCTGTCTTAGATGGGCATGCTTGTTCTCCAAACAAAGGAACCCCAAAAGCCTTGAATCCAAAAACACTGGGCTGTTATCAGAAATTAGGGAAAGATATTGAGAGAGGTTTGTTGTGATGTACTATTCACATTGGCTGGTGTTTTCAGAGGTTTTTTTTGATTACTTTTAGATTTTAGACATGGGAATGGCACAGAAACTAAGTTGGTCTCATTGGTTGATGGTCTTGTAGCAACAGACCAAGATCAAGTGGCTATGTTGATTCACTTAGATTTGTCACAGCATAGGATGCCATTTATTCTGATGATGCAGCATTGGAATGTCTGTGTAACTTGGCAGGGATAGATACGGTGGCTTTGTTGTTTTTTCTCCAAGTGGACTCCGATAGCCTTTGAGCAACTGTTTTCCTGCTCCTAGGTTCTCTCATTGGAGTACTTCGGGGTTTTATTTTTCTTCCTGTTCAGCATGTGAGACTATTTGGGGTGATGTGTCCTCAGAATGTTGGTGGAATTTAGTTCTGTGCCTCCGTTTCACAGGAGTGGTTGTTTGCATTCCCAGTGACTGGCCAAGGTCAGGACTTGAATGACAGCAAGCTGGTAGAAGTACACCCAGTTAAAGCCATAAAGCAACAGTGGTGGATTGTGAGAAACAACCTGAGCAGATGATGGAAGTGATTTTGGTCCCTTCAGGTGCGGTGTATGCCTGTCTTTGGTTGCTAAGTTGTACAACCTTGGGGACCTGTTGGATCCTTGGCTGCTTCTAGCTGTCTAGACAGCAGCAGTTGTCAAGAGTGTTCCTTTTCATATATAAACTGTGCCATAATCATCCATGCCTTTCTCACCTCCAGTCTGGATTACTGCACATGGCTCTCTTTGGGGCTACACTTGAAGACTTGGGGGTACTTTTAGTGCAGGTTGGTGCTCAGATGCCAAGGTGCTGAGTGCGATGTAAACATCTACACTATCCCTACATATTATACTTAGTAGGGTTTCACACATGGAGCACTTTACATCCATATTCTTTAGTTTGTACTTCCTTCAAATTCATTTGTGTATGCAATTCTATTTGTTGGCTTTGACCTACAAAGCTCGCTTAGATTTTGGGTCCTGGTTACCTGATGCTGAGACTCAGTATTGACAATTGAGATAAGCTGAGGTGTTGAAGATGGCAAGTCCCTAGATGTCTGTTTCTGGAAAAGGTGGAGGAAGGTGTGGTTTCAGTGATGGGTTCTTGACCCTGGAACTTTCTTTTCTCTTTGGTCTGACAGAGCAGAAGTGTAATGATATTGCGTGGTTGCAAAGCCTTTCTGTGTGGGAGCTCATCAATTGGAAATGACAGGGGAAGAGAAGATTGAGTTTCTTAGTCGATCACAGGATGACTGTGCCTCCAATGTGATGTGGTCATGAAAAAGGCAAATGTTGATCCTAGCATGTATTTCCAGTAGAGATGGGGAAGTATTAATGCCAGTGTACCAAGCACTGGTAAAACCTTGTCTGGAATGCTGTGTACAGTTCTAGGCACCCGTGTTCAAGAAAGCTGAATTCAAACAGGAACAGATGCATAGAACAGCTACTAGGATGATCAGGAGAATGGAGAGTTTCCTTTTTTGAAAGGAGACAAAAAGATCTTGGCTTGGTAACCTGGCAAAATGAAGGCTGAGAGAGGGATATTTTTGCTGTCTGTGGTATTTCTAAACAGCTCTTGACAGTGTGTCAACCTGGGCTGTGAGACAGTCTTGTGGTGGCAGGGTTTATGCTAGCGCACTGGAAATAGCAGTGTGGATATTTGGCTCAGGCAGCAGCTTGAGCTTGGGCTGTAGGGCAGGGGCTCTCAGACTTTTTTACTGGTGACCCCTTTCACTTAGAAAGTCTCTGAGTGCTACCCCTCCCAAATTAAAAATATGTTTTTCTATATTTAACACCATTATAAATGCTGGAGGCAAAGCGGGGTTTGAAGTGGATGTTGACAGCTCGCAACCCCCTATGTAATAACCTCGTGACCCCCTGAGGGGTCCCGACCCCCAGTTTGAGAACCTCTGCTCTAGGGTGTGGGGCGAGCTTCAGAGTCCAAACTCCAGCCTGAGCTGTAATCTAAAAGCATCATCCACACAGCTATTTTAAAAATATTAGCGCAAGTGCTAGTAGCACGGGTGTGTGGACCCATGGTGGGAGGCTCACTCCCAGATGCTGTGTAGACGTACCCTATAAATACATAAAGGGGGTAAAAGATAGGGAGGGAGAAGAGCTATTTAAGCTAAATAGCAGTGTTGGCGCTACCGGATATAAATTGGCCATGAATAAATTTAGGCTGGAAATTGAAAGAAAGTTTCTAAACATCGAAGGAGTGAGGCTCTGGAACAGCCTTCCAATAGGAGTAGTGGGGGCAAACAACGTAACTAGTTTTAAAATGGATTGTGTTGCATTTATGAATGGAATGATATGACAGAGTTGTCCAGAATAGCCGAGGATTAGACTCAGTGACCCAGGAGGTCCCTTTCAGTTCTATGTCTCATGTTCCTGTTAAGGGTTTTCCTGAAGATGCTGGGTTGGTGGGGAGGGATTTTATTTTTTGATTGTTGGAAAAGGAGAGGGAAGAAACTTTAAAACATTGCTGACATTTCATAAGAGTAGTTGTAGACTGAGTGATTTATTGATTCTGAGGTTAGAAGGAACCATAGTGATCTTCTAGTTTGACCTTCTGTATAACACAGGCCATAGAATCCCCAAAATAAATCCATTTAAACTAGAGCATATCTTTTTTTTTAAAAATCCAATTGAAGTAAAAATTGTCAGTGATGGAGACTCCACCAAGACCCTTGGTAAATGGTTCCAATGGTTAATTACCCTCACTGTTAAAAATTTATACTGTATTTCCAGTCTGAATTTACCCAACTTCATCTTCATTGGCTCTTGTCTGCTAGATTGAAGAGCCCATTATCAAATATTTGTTCTCCGTGTATATACTTATAAACTATGATTGAGTCACTCCTTAACTGTCTGTTAGACTCAAGTAGCCTCAAGCTATCACTATAAGGCATGTTTCAGAGTAGCAGCCGTGTTAGTCTGTATCAACAAAAAGAACAGGAGTACTTGTGGCACCCTAGAGACTAACAAATTTATTTCAGTATAAGCTTTCATGGGCTACAGCTCACTTCTTCGGATGCATAGAATGGAACACACAGACAGAAGATATTTATACATACAGAGAACATGAAAAGGTGGAAGTACCCATACCAACTGTAAGAGGCTAATTAGCCTCATGTTCTCTGTATGTATAAATATCCTCTTACTGTATGTTCCATTCTGTGCATGCGATGAAGTGGGCTGTAGCCCACGAAAGCTTATGCTTAAATAAATTTGTTAGTCTGTAAGGTGCCCCAAGTACTCCTGTTCTTTTCACTATAAGGCATGTTTTCTAATTATTCTCTTGGCTCTTCTCTGAACCCGCATCAATTGATAGATTGTGTGTAATTATATGTATTGTTGTAAGCGCATGGGTACCCAAACGTTCATTTTCTACGCCACGTCTAAACAAAGAAATTGACTCGGTGACCACCTTTCCTCCTATATGTGTTCATATAAATCACCTAACCTTCCATTTTCCATTGCATGACACCTCTGAACCAAGTCAGCAGTTGCTTACAAAGAAAAGTAATATTAGATGAAAAATTAAAAGTTGAAGTCAGTGAGACTGCTCAGTGTGCTCCAAGCTGAATGTGTACTGGATTGGTTCCTTGATGCCTAAATCTGCAATTCATGACTTTTACTGATTATACAGATACTTTGGGTGAAATATCTCAGGAGTTGTACCTTGTGTGGGGTGAAATCCTGGTCCTATTGAAGTCAATGGTAGTTGTGTCATTGATTTCAGTGAGGCCAGGATTTCACCCATGGTCATTTCATATTCCATATAACATCCTAATTTTTATTAAGAAATCACATAATTCCGCAAATTCACATGGCTGAGTTGTAAATCAGAGACACATCAACTGGTTTGTATTGCTTTTGATAATGAATAAAATGCAAGTAACATTTTTGCTGAACATTCTTCCTAACTTGGCAGTAGCAGAAAGTCCTTTACCTTTCTTGTTGGAAGACCATTGGAGGGTGACAAGTCCACATAATTATTCTGTTTGTAAAAATAAAGCTTTTTTTAGCAATAAGCATAAGTGTTTCTTTTTGGTTTTTGGCAGAAGTTTTAGCTTCAGATGGATTTTTATAGCCCAGTTATAAACTTCTGTGACAGCTTTTAGCATAATGACTTCAAATGTACAACTAGATAATATAGTAAACAGTTCTTAACCTCTTGATTGCCATGCCTTTAAAGCATGTTTGTCCTAATTTGTGGAATGGCATTATATGCAAGATGTGTGAAACACAATAATAGCACCTTCCTTTTGTTAGTAAATCCTCAATTTACCTGGGGTCTAAAGAAGGTCAAAAGTAATTTCAGAGGCAATTAAGTAAGCAGGTACTTAACACCTGATCAGTTACTGTGAAGTTACAATAGTGAGTGACAGTGAACTGCAATTCATATGTAATTCCTGGAAGCTAATTTCTTATGCAAATATATTTTTTGCAGTACAGGTAACAGGTTTGTACCCCACACTAAAGCTGTTGTTTGTTACTTTTAGGTGAAAAACAATATCAGAATAAAAGATCCTTGCTTTCAAAAGATTTTAGCACTTTTGCTTGTATTTCCACAGCTGTGCGAGCAAGAATATTCCTTATTGGGCAGACAGGCCTGTGTTAGTTTAAATTAAGAGATGATTGTAGAATGCAAACATGCTTATGTGAAGGAAAACATTTGAATTTTCTTCCAAAGAAATGCAGATCGTGTCCCTAAGAGCTATTCATTATTCTTCTTTCCCATTGCTTTTGGCACTTTGCAAATTACTAATCAGGATTTAAGTGCCTGCTGCTTTTCAAAAAAAAAAAGTTGAGGATCCCATGGTCAAATCTTTTTTTTTTTTTTTAAATTATTATTTTTGAGGGGAAAGGGACTCAAATGGCTCATTTGTATAATTTTATTTTTTAAAATTATTTTCTAAACATTGTAAGGATTATAATGGTTGATTTTGTTGGCCAAGTGACAGCTAAAAGATTTTTTATTTTTTTTGCACTGTCGATTTAATCACCGTTAACTCATGCAGTTAACTCAAAAAATTAATTGTGATTTAATCACAGTTTTAATCGCAGTGTTAAACAATAGAATACCAATTTAAATTTATTAAATATTTTTGGATGTTTTTCTACATTTTCAAATATATTGATTTCAGTTACAACACAGAATACAAAGTGTACAGTGCTCACTTCATATTATTATTATTATTATAAATATTTGCACTGTAAAATTTATAAACAAAAGAGAGAGTATTTTTCGGTTCCTCATACAATACTGTAAAGCAATCTCTTTATCGTGAATGTGAAATTTACAACTGTAGATTTTTTTGTTGTTACATAACTGCACTGAAAAACAAAACAATGTAAAACTTTAGAGCCTGCAAGTCCACTCAGTCGTACTTCTTGTTCAGCCAATCACTAAGACAAATAAGGTTTACATTTATGGGAGATAATGCTGCTGCCTTCTTATTTAGTGTCACCTGAAAGTGAGAACAAGCATTGGCCTGGCACTTTTGTAGCTGGCATTGCAAGGTATTTACACATCAGATATGCTAAACATTCGTATGCCTCTTCATGCTTTGGCCACCAACCAATTGTTTTATTTTTGAATGAGTTACTTTTTGTACATAATTCTACATTTGTAAGTTCAACATTCATGATAAAGAGATAGTATTACAGTACTTGTATGAGGTAAATTGAAAAATACTATTTATTTTGTTTTTATAGCACTAATATTTGTCATAAAAATAAAGTGAGCACTGTATGCTTTGTGGTCTGTGTTGTAATTGAAATCAACGTATTTGAAAATGTAGAAAAAAATCCTAAAATATTTAAATAAATGGTATTCTAATATTGTTTAACAGTGCGATTAATATTTTTAATCGCTTGACAGCCCTAGTTTCCCCCCCCACACACACTCTTCATGTGTACCTATACATAAGCAGATACCTGTATCCATGCAAATAAGAATAAAGGGCTAAATTTCCAAATCTAGCCTGTATTGGTGAATGCATCATTTTTATAGTACAAGTTACAGTCATTTGTGTGAAAAACTTGTACCTACTGTCACTTGACAGAATTTTCATGTATAAATCCCTATATAAATGAACGTATATATAGTGGAAATAGACTTGATATGAACCAAATCTAAAAAAAATTATGCATACAAGTTACACAAGCACAAATTAGAGGTCAGATTATGAAAATGTGTCCCTTATTGATGTTTACATGGATATAGCTGTATATATTTGATATTTAATTATCAACACAAAATCATGGAGGAAAAAAAATTAGCGCTCTGAACTTCTGGCTTGCCAGAAAAATAAAATGTTATGACTGGAATTTTTTGAGAAAACAATTAACAAAAATACTCCATGCAAATGAATCATTTTGTTGCTAAGGAAGTGATCCTTGCGTGGGTGGGAAAGAAGAATAATGGATGGCTCTTGGGGATACTGTCTATATTATTTTGGAAGAAAATTCAAGATTTTTCTTCACAGAGCAGATATGTATTCTCTGATAATCTCTTACTTTAATCTAACACAGAAGTACCTGGCCAAAATTATTAATCTACTCTTTCTGATTCGGCTATTGATATGCAAAAACAAAATCCCCTAAAGTCTTTGTAAATAAAAATATTTTCTTTATAGACATGTCTCTAACAGCTATCAATTAAAGTTTCTCACACAAATGGAAGCCAAGTATGGATCCCTTTAAAAGTTCAGCCTTAAAGAGTGTGAATTAAATGCATAAAATAAGAAAATCAGTCCTCAGTGCAACCTATTGCTGTCATTTCTTCAACCTTCTCCATGGCTCACCCTCAGCATAAAGACAAACTTTTAACATCACCTCTGTTTTTTCATGGCTTTTTAAATTTTTAAGCTAGATGGTAAACCTTGTTTAAATGTTGGTTTTATGTTCAAATATCTTTCTGGTTTTTGCATTTGTGGAGCTATTTTTTTTAGTAGCATAAGCAAAAGATAATACAGGAGAACAATTATAAAGGTATGCATGGTGACAGTATACTGTACCAGTTCCATAAGAAGTGTTTGCAGTTCACTGGGGAACTTGTGAATATCTAAGTATATAGTAATGGCAGCTTCTCATCTATTATCTTGTGTAAATATTAGAAGACTTATCTACATTGTAGTATGTACCATTATAGGCTGTGTGTGTACAGCATTTATATAATAGAATTTATTTATCCTAATTGAATAGGGAGCATGAAATTTATGCAGATAAAACAGCCTCTCAAATAAGAGGATGCTATTGTCTCTAGACTCTATAGTATCAGCCTCTCATACATAGGCTAGTTTCAATCTGTACTGCTAAGACAGTAGTTCCTAAACTTTTGAGAGTCCTGCGCCCCTTTACCCCATCAGTGCCCTCTCTGCCCGAGCAGGGCTGTGGCTTGTGAGGGTGGGGGACATGGAGAAGGGTAAGGGGGCAGAGGCTGAGGCTGCCACTGGGGGTGGGTCTGGGGCCAGGACCGGGGCAGTGACTGGACTGTGGTAGGGGCTGGCAGCCAGGCCATGGCCAGGTATGGCTCCGCTCTGGTTTTGCCCTCGGCCTCAGGCCAGGAACGGAGAGACAGTCAGTGGCTGAGGCTGGGGACGAGAGCCAGGGCTGCGGCTGGGGGCTGGACTAGAGAAGTGGAGGGGGCTGAGTGGCACTCCCTCCCTGCTACCCATGGGGATTGGCCCAGGCTCTGCCGTGCCCCACCCCCTGGGATGGTCCTCCATGCCCCTCCCCTAGGGGGCACACCCCACAGTTTGGGGACTTTGGGGCTAAGATATTCTGGTGTAACACAGATGTGCCTTGCTGCAGTGGTACATGCTCAGAAGATGACTGTTAAAATGTTATGAACTATTCCTGGTTGCTTTTTCCCCTTGGGGCTCCTTCTAGGGCTTTGAGGATCTCCTGTTCTCTCCTTCACACTGAGACCTCATCAGAACTGATGGCATGAATCTGTCCTAAACACAGCTTAAACTGTGTTCCTACCAACACCTTTTCAATGTGATTTGTTAGGCCTGTCTCAGTCAGAGTGATGTGCATGCTATGTAATTTTATCCAAACATTCCTACTGGTGCTAACCTGAGTTCAGTTGAATTAGCGTTAGAACATTAGTAGTCCTGCTTTAGGTGGGGTTTTAGCTGCTAACAAGATGTTTAGCACAGTGATGCCTACCTATTTTGGCAAGTCAGATTAAAACAGTGCCGAAAACTATTGATTGCCAAAACTCTGGGTACCCTAGATATCCTAGTGTTGCTAACAGTAACACATTGTAGCATAAAGCGCCAACAGTCAGTGTTAGTGTAGTTGGGAACTTTTTTGATAAAATTTCCTAGTTAAGACAATACTAAGGAGTAATTGTTAAAACCCTGTTTAAAACAATCACATCTGTTGTATCATAAGCCTTTTGTATAATAGCAAAATTACTCATTGCTGACCCCTGTTGTCATCAGTGGGTAATTTTGCCATTTTAGACCAAGGCATAGGCTAGTATTTTCTTTTACTGAATAGGCTGTATGCTACTGGAATACCTTCACCTGTGTGAACTTGTGCACGTATGTGAGTTAACACTGTGTGGAGGATGCCGTTTTGGCCCTACTTAAGGGTAAGGTTATGTAGATGCATGATTTTTTACAAGATAAGGATGTACGGTATTAAAGTACACATGCCTTTTAGTATTTACATCATAGATGGTAATACCTTGGATGTGGCTGTTAAAATTGAATTAATAATGGTTTATAATAGTTTGCTACAGCCAATACAGTAGAGCCTTTTGAAACTGTGCTTTGGTAAACTTCACTGTATATGCACAAATGGGCACTGGAAAAGGATTTTCAGGTTTACTTCGGTGCACACCAGGAAGGTTCTGCTACTGTGGCAGAGGAAAGACCATGCTCCCTGTCAGCCAATAGTGGAGCGTCCTATCACCTGCCTACCACATATTTGCTAATGCCCTGAAACAAAACTACTTACCACCTCCTGCTGCAGCTGACAGATGGGCGAGCTTTCCTGCATCTGTAGAAGTGAAAATTAGGTAGGGACGTACTAGCATAGAGCCAGATTAGCAAAATGGCTTATGAAGCTATTGTGTGTGCTCTACATTAGCAAGGCAACCTGTGCTGAAATTGTGTTAGCATGAGCCATTTATAAATGTGCTTTATAATGCTTCCACTAACAGTTTCATTCCCTATGAAGAGAGAGCCCAAAGGTCCCTTGTCACTATATCCCTTCCTGTGGAGGAGGAGAAGAGATGAAGATGGCTTCCTCTGGTGTCTGTCATCTCAGTCTTCAAAGCGGAACTAGAAATTAATCGGGGAGAGAGTAGGGCAAGATTTTGTTCTGTTGCAAATAGTTTGAGATCCATAATGGAGCTGCCTTGACTTATGCCAGCAGAGAAAGTGGCCAATCATTTTGATCCCTGTAAATCCAATACAGCTGCTGGTTGACTGGCCCATGGATGAGTTTTTATTTTTAAAGTTAAACGCAAACACACAAAACTCAACTTCACTATCATGTTAACTTACATTATGAACCAATGATAACACAACAAATTTTCTCTCTTTCTGATTTGTTCTTAACTCAGAAATTGCTTTTTAGTTTTTTTAAAAATTGGAAATTTCAAAAATGCCTAAACAAACAAATTGTGAATTTTGAAAAATGTCTTTAAGTCTGATATGGCTGAGTTTAGTTTTTTATGAGGGCAGGGGCAAACAAACAGCAACAGTCTTCTGAAAAACCTACTGGTGACCTGAGTGTTTCCACGCCTCTTTTTCTTCAAAGAAAACGGTATAAACTGCTGAAAAATGGATTGCATCACATAAGCCAGTGGGTCTCAAACTTTGTTTACTGGTGACCTTTTTCACATAGCAAGCCTCTGAGTGTGACCCCCACTTATAAGTTAAAAACACTTTTAAAATAGATTTAACACCATTGGAAATGCTGGAGGCAAAGCAGGATTTGGGGGGAGGTTGACTGCAATCGCTATGTAATAACCTTCCAACTCCCTGAGGGGTCCTGACCCCCGGCTTGAGAACCCCTGACATAAGCAGTAACAGTTTATAAACATATCTATCTACATCTATAGATACAGATAACAGTCAATGTAATACATAGATAGAAAATAGAAACTGGACCCCCCCCGCAAAAAAACCCCTTCTATTTGAATAATATATCACTGAATTTTTTTTTATTTGTGTCCTTGAGTATAAAGAGTTGGTGTAGGTATAATTTAGGGTCAAATTTCATAAACTACTGAAGATTTTTTAGTGTTTTTTCTTAGTAAACACTGGATATATAGCAGTCTTTTTTTGTTATTAATATGTTTAGCACCAAGACCCAAAGTTAAAGACTGTCCCCTTTATAAAGCTTACAATCTAAAGAGAGATGCAGAGAAGATAGAACTCCTGGGAATAATTTAAGAGTTTTGTTTTGTTTTGTTTTTATGAACTCATTACTTTTTTTTTTTTGTTTAGTTTCAAGTGACGTGCGGTATAGATGGAAAGGAAACACGCGATGACTTTTGCACACCGTAGGGCCTTTTCATAAGTTTGAGTGTTTTAGTGTTTCTTCTATTTAAAACTGGGCTTGAACAGTAGAAACGGTATCAGCTTCTTAGCCACTTGATTTCTGATCTCTGTAGTTTTACTTGCTTTCTCCAGTCAGAAGCCTTTTAGGTAAATAATAGCTATTTATTTTCTCTGATGCCCCCTGCCAGAGAATTTGTATCCTTATTATTGTTGTTATTATTGATCCAAATCCCACGCTGAGCTTGAGGGAAGTCTTTCCCCTGACCTCAGTGGGCTTTGGATTAGATTCTAAACAATGATACATTTACACAAAGTACATATTTTCTAAAAATAAAAAAAAATTAAATTAGATAATAATGAGAAACATCTCTCTTGGCTGCTTTGCATAGCTGAAACAAACAAAAGAGAAAGTGACCACAAATCACTCATAAAAGTTTAATCACATATCTTTCCTTTTCAGGTTTTTGTCAAGCAGGCAAGGATTTGCGGTTAGTATCGCTGTGCATGGAACAAATTGATATCCCAGCAGGCTTCCTGCTGGTTGGAGCCAAGTCTCCAAATCTTCCTGAGCATATTTTAGTCTGTGCTGTTGACAAGCGGTTTTTGCCAGATGATCATGGAAAAAATGCACTTTTAGGTAAATGGTTTTCATCATTATTCTTCGTACAACAATTGATAACTAAAGGTTGGTTTAAAGTTATACTAAGTTGACTCAAGAAATGAATTTTTCTTAGTATCATGTTGAAGAGAGTTCTGTATTTCTGAAACTAAATCTATAGTTGAACTTCTTTGAAAAGCAAGCTCAAAATAAGGCTCTGGTCCTGCAGTTAACTGCCTGGGGCTCTACATAGGTATAGGAGTCCACTCGCACAAAGCCTGTTGCAGCTCTGGGACATAAATGTGAAACATAGTCAATTTTTATCCTCCATTCAGTGAGTAAAAATTTCATTTCATGAATAAGAAATATGGATAAGCAGACACAGATTATATTTATAATAATTAAAAGATTAATTAACACAGTAATGTTTCTTGGTAATTGGAAATGCACGTCTGCATGCCTGCCTTGCCCACTTGGCTTATGACTGTTGGGTAAACAGACCAATAAAAAATGACGTAGGGTTGTTGGTTTTTTGGCACCATCAATCGCTCTCTTCCCCATTGCTCTGGTGCCTGGAATACATTGAGGTGGACTTTCCAATAGACAAGAAATTGCACTAAAGCTTTAACTGATTTATTTAGCTAAAACTCTAGTCCAGGCCATCATTATCTTACATCCTAACTATTGCAGCTTCCTTGTTTTTGTCCTTGACAAATGCCAAATTGTTCGCCTGTAATCCATTCAAAATGTTACTGCCAATATCATCATCTTGGCTCATCAGTCCAATCACATCACCCTACCTGCCCTTTCCCCCATTTCCCCCCATCCCTCCTCTGGCTCCACCTTTTCCACTTCCATGTTACAAATTACTTGTCTTTCCTTTTAAGACCCTACTGTCATAGTTTAGCCTCTTCTTGCTTATCATCTCTTATTTGGTAATGAGCCAACAACTCATCTCTGTTCTGCCAGTGAGTTACTAACGTTAAAAATTTAAAAGTATATGAGACATGGTAATAATATACACAAGAGGTTTAAAATAATTGTCTCAGGAGCTCTCTGAGGCCCTGTTATTGATTTTTTTTTTTAAATAAATCATGGAACACTGGAGAAAAAAAAAATAATATTGTGCAGTATTTAAAAAGGTAAATAGGATGATCCAGGGAACTAATAGGCAAGTTAGCTTGACTGGGCAAAATCATGGAAGGTAATCAGTAAAGAATTAAAAGATAGCAATATAATTTAATGCCAGTCATGGTTTTATGGAAAATAGGTCTTATCAAAGAAACTGTATATTGTTTTTTGATGAGATTACAAGTTTGACTGATAAACTTAACTGTTGACATGGACGTCTGTAAGGCATTTGACATAGTATCTCATGACACTGATTTTAAAAATTATCATTATGCAAAAATCAGTGTCACATCTATTAAATGGATAGATAGCTCTCAAAAAGTAATTAATGGGGAATCACCATCAAATAGAAGTGTTTCTAATGGAGTCTTACAGGCCAGGGTGCTGGAACAATTTGTATAGTGGAAGTGCTGAGAGCCATTGAACCAAATTGTAAATCCTGTATATAATGGAAAGCACTTCAAGGTAGGGGGTGCAGCCACACTCCCAGCACCCCTAGTTACAGCACCTCTGTTTACAGGGACCTGTTCTTGGCCCCATGCTCTTCAATATCTTTATCAGTGTTGATGGTAAAATCTGCAAGTGATGCAAAAATTAGTGGAATGGCAAATAATAATGATATGTCAGTTGTACAGAACAATCTTGATTGATAAACTGGGCTTATTCAAACATGTTTTAATAAAGCCAAATGCAGGGCATTATGGTTAGGAATAAATTGTTAGCCTTCCCCATCCTTTACTCAGAAGCCAATTCTACTTGTGCACAAGTCTCATTGGCCTCAGTGAAAATTACATGACCCTAATTCTGTAGTCCTACCATACAAACCCTAGTTCAAACGTGTAATTCAGCTCTCTCCACAAAATAATTTAGTTTCTCTATGATCAAATGGGCTTCTGCCCAGTTTTTGACTGTATTCCTAATCTATTAAATTTAATGAAAGCTCTGAATTTCTGTCTCAGTAGAACTAAGGATTTTGGATTAAGTGATTTCTTATTTGTGCCCTTTTAAGACCCTAATAAGGGGGGAAATCATAAGTCATGAGAAAACAACCAGGACACGTGTTACACTTTTACATTTGAGAACTTAATAATGCAAAGATATTACTTAGTGTGCACCCCTCTGCCTCACCCGCACCCACCCACATTTTGAAGGCTTCCTCTTCAGGAACACCAAAGGGGAATTTCAGAGTGCCCTGGGTGTTAAGGCTGCCTTAGGCAGCCTTAATTTTATACAGAATATTGTGGATCAGTCACAGTTTTGAGAAAGGAAGCATGCTTCTTGGAGCTGATACTCCACTATGTGCTAGGGGTAGCGGTGAAAGGTACCAACATGGAGGGGGTTGGATTACCCTGTGTAATCACTTTCTCAGTCTTCATGTACCTATCATGCTTTCTTCTGAGAATTTGCTCCCTTCTGAGGAACTGTGTGGAAGATTTGGGGATAGCTTTTGGGCCTAAATTAGTAACAGCTGGAGAGAAGGCATTTTCAAACAAAGTGCTGAGGCAGCAAAAGTCTGTTTCTGTAGTCTCTGTCTCTGTCTGTCTTCCTGTCATTCATGTGCTGTGTGTGAAGCTTACAGTAGATATCTGAATGGGTGTATCCAGTTAGTAGATTCAGGTAAGGCTAAAATGGCCTAATTCCCAGTATATGTCAAAAGGCATTTATTTTGTTTGTTTATCTTTTTCCTCTCCCCTTTCCTCCAGGGTTTTCTGGGAATTGTATAGGCTGTGGAGAAAGGGGATTTCGATACTTCACAGAATTTTCCAACCACATTAACCTGAAACTAACCACTCAGCCAAAGAAGCAGAAGCACTTAAAGTACTACCTAGTAAGAAGCTCCCAAGGTGTACTGTCAAAGGGACCCCTTATCTGCTGGAAAGGTAAAAAATCACCCATTTGCTAGAAGCATACTTACAGATTTTAGAACATTTTTATGTAGTGTTGGGTGAGCCTTAAAAGTTTTGGGTTTAAGTATTTAAAAAGCTAGGGGGCGAAATCCTTGCCACATTGAACTGAATGGCAAAACTCTCACTGCTTTCAGTGCAGCCAGGATTTCACCCAAGAGGCTAAAGATTTAGGTAAAAAGAGAGTTTCTTACCCATTTCTCTTCTATCCCCTCCCCACATCCCCAGAGGAGGCCTCAAATCCCCCCCTTCCGTGGAAATAAAGCGGTCCATCAGCCTGATAACCCCTTCCTATGTCTGAGTGTTTCCTTCCGGGGTCTGGCAAAGTGGCTCTCAGCTTATTCTCTAGGCGTAGTTCCTGGACTGCTCTGCTGATGTAATCACTTACAAATTCATGCTAGCACCCTTAGAAAAACTAATTCCACAAAGTGCACTCTAAGATAAAAGCTGGGAACACTGTTCTCCAGGGAATGGAAAGGGGGATCACATGTACTCAGGTTTGCTATCTTGTTTTGCACCCTGGGTGCACCTTGAGTGAATATCTTCAACTCTAAGTTGAGGGCCCCTTGTTATGAATGTAATGGGGGAGGTTTTTGTAACTAAATACTTAAATTAAGTTGGTTGAATCCTGGGAGATGTTTTAGCTGAACTTTGCTATTTATTGCATGTCATACTGTATGTATTTTTACATTTGTCAATGTTTAACACCATTGCAGTAAATTGTTGCACTGAAAACCAGGCCTTGTTAATATGTACTGTAGCTGCTTCACTTCCAGAATGTAGAAGCAGACAATCATCTGCTGCTAGCCATTCTGCTAAACCAAATTCTTCAGTGTCACCATCCACGACCCCAGAGAGTGGAAGAGCTAATGGATACAAATCAGGATTCACTCAGACAGGTAGGGGCTGAAAGTGCTGTATGCTGTAGAAATGACCGCTGGGAGTGGTAAAGTACCTCACATGTTTCATGGGATTGCAAAGTAGATTTTTAGCATGTATCAATAAAGATAGAAAACATATTTCAAAATTTATACTGTGAATATTAAGGACCAGATGAGACGGGGATAAGTTTAGCTCTTAATAGAAGTTTGAAAGTGTTAATTTTTTTTAATCAATTTGATTAGTTATCTTTTTTACTGAGGTCCCAGATCTTGTTGTAAAATACTTACTTATAGTGAGCGTCCTTAACAGAATGGGTACCTTGAATTGACATCTTTTTCCTCACTGGAGAAAAAGTAGCCTTCTGTTTTTAATGTTTGACTCCCACAATTGAAGTGTGGTAAAAGTAATGATAAACAGCAGTGATTTGCTAAGTGAGCTAAGACACATCATAGCCATATTGCCAAATCTTTGAAATTATTACCTCTTGGAGTTGTACATTAATTTAAGTAGAAATAAAGAGGTTTGTTAATAACCATAACAGACTCACCTAGAAGGGCTTTCCTTCTGGACTCAAAAGGTGATTTTTCTTTGCTGTGCTTTGTAGGTTGTTGCATTTTTGAAGTTGATTTATCTATTGGAGTTCATGTGCTTTTGTTTATTTGATAGATTTTGGAAACATGAGGCTTTTATTCAGATGAGCTATGATTGAATGGAGTGCACATCTCTGCTGTCTCTGAATGATGTAAAAACAACAGGATTTGTCATGTCTAAAAATCTGAGTTATCCAGGAATTTTAATTGGCCACATATATTTTAGACCATGCAAAATTAAAAAAAAACCCAAAGCCTTATTTCAATCATTCTTTTGCTTACAAGGGTTGCTGACAATAAATGAACAATAAAAATTGAACATTAGCATTGCTATTGGTGTTGCAAATATTAGTCAGTGTGTTCAGGGACACTTTGACTGAGGTGTTGGGGTTTATTCCTATTTAGGAGACTATACTTCTAATCTGGAATGAGAATGTTGTGGTGTCCTGGCCGCCAGGTCCTTGCATGAAAAATGTGCAGGCACATGAGAATCCCATTTTATTTGGCGTGACAAGTAATCTAATATTTACACAGCTTTGTCTGGGTTGCAGCTGACAAGTTAATAGATACATCTTTTATAGACTGCTTTCTCCTTATCAACTCACCATGATTTTCTTTCTACTTGTCCTTTTGTATCACTATTTGTTCTCTCAGGTCACAGTTATCAAACCCTTTTTATCTCCTACCATTGTTACCTTCCAGTGAAGATAGTGCCACATTCAAAATACAAATTCCACTTGACAAGGGGGAAAAAGCCCCACCATATTTGTTTGTAGTGTATAAGTACTGTTGCAAACCACCTGTGATGAAAGTTCAGGTTTCTCCCTGGAACTCTCCATAGCTAGTCATACACTGAGGTGAACTACCTTTGTCTGTTGCTTTCAGGTAGGTGTACTGAAACTAGGTTGCTTTCTGAAATTATGTTCATTTTATCACCATTTTTCTTTCTTAAGATATGGACTTTAGTTACAAAGCTAGACAGAGGGAAGTACTCAAGTACAAGGCCCTAGCTACTTTAGAAGTTATATAACTATTATACAAATAGCTATATACACAGGTTAAAAGAAAATTAAGGTTGCAAAGTCAAACATGTCAAAGGTAGGAAATGCCTGAGTTGAGGTTGCCTGTGCAACCTTAGTATGGTCCTGTTGTGTGCATTATGATTACAATAAGTGGAATTGTATATTTTTATATTTTTGATGACATATCAATGCTTATTTATAAGCATTTTTTCAGTTTTTATCCATTTAAATTTCAGAGCTGTGGGAAATTATGGAGAGGGTCAAGCAATAATTATTTCATGACAGGAGACCTTGAGATTCAAAAACATAAAGCTTTATAACTGTTAATAAACAATTGTCAAAATCATATGTCAAAGTGTACAAAGTAAATATCCTTAAATCAAACTCTAACAAGTTATAAGCAACATTTTTCTTTCTTTAGCTGTGTGTAAATTTTGATTATTATCCATAGAAATACCTTTTCATTGATTTGTGTGTATACGGGGAAATTGACATTTACCGCCATTTACCAATAAAAATGTAATTCTTCAAAGATTAATTATGATAAGTCTTTAAATTACATGATCACATACTGTTTTTTCCACAGGACCACTTCCTCATTGAGTATATAGGCTGGACTATGCTCAATGAGTAGCTATCCAATATTTTTTCTCCTCATTTTTCACTGTGTGGCCCCAGACCTTATTTACTGCACACTTTTCAAACTCATCTCTGAGGATATAGAATTATTCATTTCCTCATAGGAAATTATCTGTGGTGCCCATCACAAGAATATCCAAGTGCTTCACAAATATTAATTAATTTGTCTCAACAAAACCCTTCTGACATGAAGGGGTGGTATTATCCCCAATTTACAGATGGACAGCTGAGGCACAGAGAGGCTATGGTCAAATTTGAATTTGAGATGTGTAGGACCTGATTTTTTCACAGTACTTAGTATTATGTAGCACTGTATGTAGTGAAGCATTGCTTCCATTGACTTCATTTGTAGGTGTGAGTGCTCAGCACTTCTGCAGATCAAGCCCTACAGTCTGAAGTTGGGCACACAGAAAATAAGGAATGCACAATTAGCTACCTCCTGTGAGAAGTTTGGATTAAGTGACTTGCCTAACATCACAAAGGGACCCTGTTGCAGAGACATGGATAGAATCTCAGAGTCCGAATCCAGTTCTCCAGGGCAGTGTTCCATGAGACCTTCCTTTCTCTTATAGTCCTCTTCCTCGTTCATTATGCACCTTCAAACTTCTACAACAAATGAGACAGGAGTTCTATAGACAACAGCCTCACTACACAACCCTGATTCATCCCCAGAGCAGGTCCACCCTGTGCATTTAGTGAGACAAGTGTCTTGTGGGAAAATCAATATGTGATCATCTTAATCCTAGTCTTGCTCCTCATCCAGTCTGGCTCCCTCTCCATTCTCTCTTCTTGTCCCAGAGTCTTTGCCCAGCCAGTTCTAGTTCTCCCACTACACCCCAACTCCTTGCCAGCTCTGTCTCTTCTCCCCCCACCATTGGTTCCTAGTCCTTCTCCCCAGCTCCTTATCAGATCTGTTTTTCCCCCATCCTCACTACCTGGCCTGATCGGCTTTCAGTTCAGTGTTCTTGCCCAACCAGTCCCAGCCTCTCCTCCCCTGGTGCCCAATACCAATCTCCTAGTCCAGCCGGCCTCAGTCTCCCCCTCTAATTCTTAGTCTCTGTTTCTCTCCAACCCTTCCAGTCCCAGTCTCATCAGACTCCTTGTCTGTCTACTTCTCTCCCTTCCCTCCAGTCCATCTTTTGCCCTCTCTGCATTAAAAGCAGATGGCTTCCTCCTCCATGCTGCCTGGGTTGTCATGGAGCAGACAGGATAGATAAGCTCCTTGCTTTCAGCTCCAGTGCCCAGCCCAGCCCAGCCTACCCTGGCCTACTGTACTTCGTAGCAGCCGTTACAGGGAAAGTCCTAATGTCCAGGATCAGGGGCTCAGTTTTCAGTCACTCTGTGGGGATAGTGCATGGACCATCCTGTCACCATGGGTGAGCTATGAGTGGATAGGGCATGCACATTCACTCTGTGGGGATGGTACTTGCGTAGATCCAGTCAGCACTAGGAGTTGGGAGGGGATGGAGCATGCTCAGAGAGGTTAGAATTTTGGAGATTTTAGGTGCAAATATTCAAGAAGTCTCTAATAAGCTTGTGCGAACTGGAGTTTTTCATACAGGTATAACTGGGCCAAATTTGGGAGGATTTTTATAGGGATGGCAAAAGGCACATCCTTGACACAAAGGACACTCTCCTGCCAAATTTCAAGACATTTCTTCAAAGCATTGGGGTGCTAGCGCTTTTCAGAGAAAAGGTCTCCAGAATTTTTTAATATGGGAAAAATGTATTTTCCCCTGGTTTTGTTCTTGGAAATGGCTGAACTGTTTTTGCTTAAAGTTTCCAAAACCATTCAGCCAGAAGCAGACACCTAGCATGGAAAATTTCAACCCAAGCAGTGAGTTTCATAAAGTTTATAAGCAACTGACTATAGGATATTAAAATGGGAAGTGTAGGGCAACCTTAATGGGCATTGCTACCAGACCTTTATACAATACACTTTTGTGGTTTTTTGTGAGTGCATATGAAAATACACACAAATCCACAAGTGTGTGTGTGTGTGTGTGTGTGTGTGTATAGGTTATAGACTATACATATATCAATATTAATTAGAGACACAATTTCCATATGCTTCTACACTGCCCACTTGAAGGAGGCATTGGCAGATGCATTTGCTGCGGTGTATTTAATAATAGACTATCAGGTTTCACCAGAGCCTCTGACCTTGTGCTAATTGGTCAGCCATTTGGCATATTTCCTGTGAAAATGGGACAAGTCATTCTGCTGGAGTGGAGTCAGAGATCCTGTGACCATTCTCAACCTTGATTATTCCAGCTGGCAAAATAGTCTCTCTCCTCCTCCCATTGTTCCCCGAGTGGTGTATTTCAAGGTATATCAATTTGGCAGATCAGGTTGATAATGTCTTTGCCTTCTGTTTTCTTTCTGTTTGAGTATGGAGACGTGTAGGTGGAACCTAGCATAAACTGCTTACTTTTTGCAGATTAATTTATCCAGTGAAATCCAGTTAACATTCTTTCAGAAAAGTTCATCGTTATGTTGTAAGAGTTTAGAGCTGCCTGTGTCCAAAGTGTAGAATTTGATCTGAATAAAGTTGCAGGTATTAAATGTCTAATAGTTAGAGCAGGGGTCTTGAAGTCTAGAGATCTGGGTTCTGCTCCTGATTTGACTGCTGATTTGTTATATAATCTTGGGCAATTCATTTAAACTCTCTGTTCTACGGTTTCCCCATCTATAAAATGGGAATAATAATACTTCTCCACCTTTGTGAAGTGCTATAAGGGAAGTGTGTTCTAGTAGTTTGAAGATAAGACATGGAATCAGGAACCCTTGAATTCTGATCCCAGTTCTGATACAGACTCTTTCTGTTGCTGTGGGGAAGACACTTAACCTCTGTGCTTCAGCTTCCCTGTTTATAAAATGAGACAATCATGTTTACTTGCCTATCCCATTGAGCTATTGTGAAGAACAGTTAGATAATATTTGAAAAGCATTTTTAATGTGAAAAATGATATATAGGTTATGTAAGTGTTAAGCATGATGAAGAGTTGTTTTTAGTGGTAGTAGTATCATCATCCCTCAGTGTTACATCATGAGGACTTTATTTTATGCAAATAGCCTTCACAACATACGAGATCTGTAAGCATTAAAAGGAGAAAGATACTGTCTAAAATTTACCATGACTCTTATATAAATCCTGACCATGATCCAACTTTGTATGTTTGGGTAGTCAAGAGTTTTGTTAAACCTTCCACAGAATTCCTTTATTTTAGGTGCTAAAAATATAGTCCTCTTTTAACTTCCTTTAAAATTCTCACAGTGCCTAAAAGCACTGGTTGTGATGTCTTGCACTACTAATGCATTCTTGAGTACTCATTCATGCCCTTTAGGGACCATTCCAAGTGCTCCAATAATTGCTGGGATCATCTAGTTTTCCATAATTGTTCCACATTGTGACTCAGTTCTTAATACTTTGCATCTTCTCTTCTTGTTTCTTTTTTATATTTCTGTCTTCTGGTATGGCGATATCAATTAACGTGGTCTTGCTTGTCTTCTTTTCTATAGCTATGTCCAGCCTGTTTTCCTGCACTGTTCGGTTTGTGACAATTGCCAGATCCCGTAAAACCTTTTAGCTTCTTTATTCTCTAGGGCACTTTTGATTCGACGGTCATAATACCACATAGTTTGTTTAATTCCATACTTGCCACAAAGCTTCCAGTGCAGACACTTGGTGACCTCATTGTGTTGTTCATATATTCTCTCGCAGCCAGGCTCCTGCAGATGCTCAGCAAGTGCTACATCATCTTTTCCTTTTTTGAATATATTCTGCATTTCGGTGTGGAGTTCTATTGGTCAGTTTTGTTTAGAACATAATTAAGCCTTAAGGACTGCGCTCGTGTGCTCATTATGAGATTTTTTTCTCTCTCTTTTCAGGTATCCTTTAACAGACTTATGGCTTGTAGATCTTCTATTGCTAATGGATTTGCTTGTTCTCTGCCACCGTCCGTGCAATGATTGCTATGTAAATCTTTCGAGTCATTCTTTGACAATTTGCTTTCTCCTTTCTTTCTTGGATTGGGATGTACACTTAGCCACGGCTTATTATCATGACCAGATGATCTTTTACTGTTACTGACTCCTCATGTATTTTGATGTTGTCATTCATTGTCACTTTCCTCCTCCACACATAGCAACCCTTTTTCCATTATCACATCATTGAACATACATCCTGCCCATATATTGACTGATGTTCATCACTCTGCATCTGTAGGAGCTTTTTTGTTTAGATATTAAATTTTTTCTTCTCTTGATTCCATTTGATCATTCTGGCAGTGTATCATACTGCTGGTATTGCCTACATATTAATGGCTTGGATCAAATTCTTCAAGTTGAGTTTTGTTCTTAGATTAGTTCTTATTCATCTGTAGTATCCTTTCCTCACTTTGTTCATAGGGATCATGCTGCGAGAGATCTTGGATAGTACCTTCGTTAACTTGTACCCATTTTGTCCTCTTTACAGATGTTGGCACACATTTAGCCAAGCCAACCTGTAGTTTTATATGTTCATCAAATGTTTCTACATGTGTCATCAATTGCTGTATCTTCTTTTGTGACAGTCCATATAGTATCAGATCATCCAGATATATAAAATTATTATGTTTGCTCTTTGCTAATGTGATAAACAAAATTTCAATGCTCTGGCTTTCTCTATTGCTTTCATCTCTTGTTTTCACTCTCACTTTCTCTTTTTCTTGCTTTCTATCGTTGGATGAAAAACAGTATATAAGTTTAAGGTAGTAGTAGTTATTTGTAAGATGAGTCTGTATATGATGACTTCTCAGGGGTGTACGGATATGTCTATAGATATTTTCAAATAGTTATTTAATCAAACAATTTTTTTGTCAGACTCCTCAGTATTCAGTCCAGCAAAATCATCTTCTGCTGTTAATATAAGTGGAACTCAAGACCTATCCCGGAACAAGAACATAGTGAAACCACTGGCTTTGTCTGTGCAGCTTGTAGGAAAGACATTTGCCACAGGTAATAATATACTTTACAGAAAGCCAAGTGGGGTAATGAGCTGTCTGTCTAGTAATGGGTACATTTGTTATCCATACCCTCAAACTTGTGTGCACCACTTCAATACTCTGCGCATGCACATCTTGCACTGTCGTCGGTATCCCTACCCTGGATAGTGTCCTGGTTCTCAAACTTGACAATTTGGTCACTGTACTTTAAAGGGGACCAATTATTTCCCTGGCTGAGCTCCATAACACAGACAACAACCCCATGGAGTCAACCTTGCGTGACATGGCACCTTTAAATAGCTCTCAGTCAAAGAGGTAAGAATCCTAACCTGTCTACATGTTGTTCTCCATGGATGACTTATGTAGCCTCTTCAGAGATGTTTCATGAAATTTACCTTCCTTTTAAAGGAAGGCTAGTGTTAGTACTCTTTCATTGCTTGAATTGTGAATCCTTAATAACAATGGGATATCTAGACACCTCATTTGGATAATGAAATCAGTAATCAGGCATATAAACTAGATATTAATACTGGTTCCATATTTGAGAATTGCCAATTTTAAGACACTTGTGCAGGATTATGATGTCCTGTTGGGTGACTGTGGTTGAAGATTAGGACTCTGGAGGTAAAGTAAGGCCTCCTTTTATTGCAGAATTATATAACTTTAAATTGAATTGTTCCCACCTTCACTGCCCATTAATATGATGTAACTCTGTGGTAAACAGTCAAAAAATTATAGGCGTCAGAAGAAGAAATCTAAAATTTACCAAGCCAAATGTAAATCTCTCCATGCTGCCTATTGAAAAATTTGTATCACTCATCACTTTTAGCCTAAGAAGTGAGGTAAAAGATGTATAAAGAGGCCAGAGATCTCTAGAAGCTAAATTAATGGCAAACATATTTATCATTTTCAGTTTTCAATAAGGATGCTTCAAAATTCATACTAGATTTTATTGTTGTGTTTTTGGCTTTGTTTTGTTTCAGTCTCCTCCCCCTGTTCCCCCAAAATACAGAAGCCCTACTTAAAGATCAGAATTTTGCTGCCATGCCTGAGTTATTCTCCACTGGTTGCCCCAGGATTAAAGTTGACTCAGTCATCAATCTTGTTCTGTTCTTGCTTTACATTCTGAAATATGAGTTATTTTGTTTTAAAGATTGTCTAAAGCTGTTCTCTCTGTGTATTTTGTTGTATTCAGCTCCACTTACCCTGCGTAACAGCGATGTTGCAAACGGAAACAGTAGTGGAGGAAGAAATAATGTGTTGAGCTCCACATTCTCTCGGCCTATGCCTCACTCAACTTCCCCCAGCTCTGGCTGTTTTTCGATAGATCAAGGTAAAAGAAAACCTGTGTTTTTATTATTTTATTTTAAACTCTTTACTGCATATGCTGTTGAGCCTGAAAACTGTAGCTTTGTTTTCTTTTCCACTGTAGCTGTTTCCACAACTCTTCCCTTGAGATGTTGTGTGTTGCTGGCTTGAGTGTTAATGATTATGATACATACCTCATTATAGATACTAGTGTTTCTCAGATCAGAATGTGGCCTTATGTAAATTGAGAGTAACTCTAAACTCAGTAGAACTATGCCAACATAAAAACAATGTGAGGTCAAAATCCAGCCCAGAGTTTGTGTATCTGAATGTAAATGGAATGTGGGAAGAAGAGTATTTTGAATGATCTTTTCCTTTATTTCTTCGCAGCATCAATGTCTAGTTCTGGGCCACCAAAGAAACGACACCGGGGATGGTCTCCTGGGTCACCAGTCCCACCTCCTGGTTTAGTTGTACCTGTTCCTACAATTCGGCCTCTTACAAGAACAGGTAAAACTTTAATAATTATGTGAATTTTCATGACTAAAACTTCTGCTCATCCAACTCAGTGGCATGGTAGTGCTTCTATGAACTGTTGTGCAGGACATATAGTTACTTCTATTGAAAGTAATGACCTCAGGTCTCACTTGGGTGGGGTCTGGTTTTGCTAGGCACTATATAAACACGTGTGATGACATGGTCCCTGCCCCAGATAGCTTACAATCTAATTTAAAATGAACATGACAGTTAATGGGGAGCGGGAGAAGTGAGGATGAGGATAGTAGTAATACAAACACATGGTTAACCATGCATAACTCAGTGTTTCCAAAATTGTTTGTATGGGTGGGTGTACACATACACATACAGACACAAATATAAAAATAAATAGATGCAATTTCCATTGGCCCTCACCTTGAGATTGTAACTTCCCAGACTGGTAGAGCATGATGCGGATGCTCTGCTCCTGCACGGGAGGGAAGGTCTTACATAGTTTAATTTTGGCCACTCAGAACAAAATGGCATTAATGAAAATCCCAAGTCATCCTTAGCTCAAAGGATGATGACCACGATACAGGGCGTTGAAAGTGAGGGGATTGAAAATCCTTAGGACTCCATCAAGAACATGTAATGTTGGCATCCATATTGAGATAAGAGTTAGGGTTAAATAAAAAGGTATATTAACTACTTATATATTCTAATGTGGCAATTTAAAATACATAACTACTTACCACAATAATACTTTTCAGCTATAAGCAGTCAACGTGTTTTGCAAAGGAAAGTAAGTATCCTTTCCCCCCATTTTAGAGAAAGGGAGACAAGAAGTTAAGACTCCAATTTTTAGAACTGCCAATGATTTTTGGGTGCCTCAATTTCTGGGTCTTCAGTTTGGGATACCTTGGGCCTGACTTTCAGAAAGGTTGAACATCCACAGTGGTAGTCAGTTGGTGGAGGGCGGCTCTGCACCTCTGAAAGCATGGCCCTCTGTGTGTTTACATGGGCACTCAAAATCAGTAGCCATTTCTGAAGATCTTGTCTTAAATGACTTGCTGAAGGTAAGACAGAAAGTTACAACCCTGATCTCTTGACTCCCAGTCTCATACCCTCTCGCTCGATCACTCAGTCCTTTTGTGGTAACCGTGAAAACACTTTTAGTTTCAAAACACATGAGCAACATTTTTAAATTGTCATTTAAACATGGAAGTTTTCAAACCAGTTGCATGTGGTCAGAAGCCATCTTCTCTTTTGTTGTTGCCAGTTTACTTGCATAGATCTACTGCACGCCCATGTTGCATTTGTTCCCAGAGAGAAAGTTCTGAATTAAACAGACTTCTAGAAACCGATAAGTTCCCACAGTTAAAACAGTTGAATTTCTTTAACACCTTTCATCAGAGGATTGAAAAATTCATCATGAACAATTTAAGGAAGTCTCATAATATCTCTATGAAGTAGGTATTATACTGACCGATTATAATACTGAGGCACTGTGCTTTCTTTTCTTATTTTGAAAGCTGCTGTTGTTCCTTCATGACTGAAGTGTAGTTTTCATCTTTCTATAACTTCATAATGGTATAAAGTGGAATGCAAACAGCTTTGAGATTTTGGTCTACATATTGTAGGTCAAAAGTTAGTGAGGTCTCTTCCTTCTTTGTGCTGACAGGTAGCATTGAAAAGTGACCTTTGTGAACACTTTTCCTCGTACTTGGCTTTGTTACAAGATGCATATTCAAACCTGGATTTTTTTCTCCCTGAAACAATACAGTAGTTAGAAAAAAGTTTTATTTTAGTAGTGGGGCCAGGGAAGGATATTGGGTCTTAATTTAAATTATTTAAAACTGTAATAGGAAATGCAAAGGTATTTTGAATTTTATTGCAGTTAGTGATTTGCAAGAGTGTTGTTTGTTCATAGGGCCAAATCACAGTATGAGCCTTTTGGTAATGGAAGTTTTTCTTTCTTTATTTTATAGAGCCCCTTTTGTCAGTCCCAGTTCCTCAATCCATGTTAACTGGAATTTTACAGCCTCAACCCATCCCTGCAGGGGAGACTGTAATTGTTCCTGAAAACCTGCTGAATAACTCAGGAATCAGACCAGTGATTCTTATAGGTAAGCTTTACATTGTGATAAGCAACACTGTACCTCTTGAATAACTGCATGCTTCCCCTGGGATTTGAGGTTTTTTGAGGTAATGAAATTCACTTTTGTAATCAGCCCGTAAGTACAGCAGAAGGTGATTGTGTTTCATAAGACTTTCAGGAGCCTCTTCTGTTAACTGTGCAATATTTATGATAAGTTGGATGATTTTTGCCAAGACCTGACATACAAAAGGGTCCTGGCCAGATCAGATTAGACCCTAAATTGAGTTTTGTATAAACAAGCCTTTTACAAAATCTAAGAATAGATGTATTTCCTTGGAATTAAAACAACTTTCCAATTCAAACAGTTTTCCCAGACAAATAAACATTCCTCTACAGTGTTTACAACCAAACCTTATAGCCTTATGCTACTGCCTGAAACAGAGAAAGTGAAATTGATGTTGAACTGACCAATCAAAATGGACTAGCTTCCCCCTACCCCATGTCTACACTAGGAAAAATGGAAAAAGTAAGCAGCCAGCATGAATAATAAGATATAAATTAGAATGTTAAAATATTTCACCTGTATGAGGTGTGTTGTTAGTAATGTACTATGTGTAAGGACATTGCTGTTACATTAAAAATATGACTTTTAATTTGGAAATGTCCCTTTGAGGTGTGTTACTGCAAAATAATAATAATTAAAGACATTTTACTCAAATTGGTGATTTGTGTCACTATTTGAAGGGATATTTCCATCATTGTTCCATTCAGTGCAATATTACCCCTTTGTATAAAGCACCCTGCATATTAGGGAACCATATATACTCATATGACCTCTGGATTTAATTATCATAAATTAAGTAGTGGAAAATTGCTATAAGTCCTTAGTGACACAACTGCTCTTTTATACATGGTTCCACTCGAGTTAATGGGGCTAGCTACGCGTATAAAGATTGCAAGGTGAGGATTACAGTTAATTTGTATTTTTTTCTTTTATGGAAGTGCATCCTAGAGAAAGTCTAGGCCTTAGCATACAGTTCTATAATTTCCATAACTTCATTTCCTTATTAAAGATGAGGCTCCTGACAAGTTGGCAGTGCAGTTCTCAGGTGGGCCCAATGTTAGTGTCCCTGGGGAAGTGTCTTATTGGTAGTATAGTACCAGATGTACCAGGATTGAAAAATTTACATGAGAAAAGAGTAGTCTGTTTCTGTCTTGGTCATTCTTAACCTTACCAAAAAGATTCTATCATTAATTGATGTCTCTTAATTAAACCATTCATGAAAATAACACTTTTTATCTGCATTTAAATTTTAAGATGTTCCTCAGAACAGTACAACAGTGTCTGAAGCACATTTGTTCAATATGTGCTGCTTTTATCAGGTTAAGATTTCTGTACTGCAGTTCTGCAGATTTTGCACACTAAATTATTGGTAATATGAGCTTTATGCATTTGAAGGTCATGATAACAACTGAGCAGATTACTTAGTAATTATTTATTCAAAGACAAATATCAATCTTGGTGCTGGGCAGACCATCACAGTAACTTCTGGTAAATCGATATTGACATATATAGCATAATACACTATTGGCATACTTGATTTCTTCTGTAGATAGTAATAATGTCAGTTTGGTCACTGTCATCCCATCTTTTGCTAAGTAGCATTAAACAGAAGTTAGGGAACATAACTATTGCAAGATTTTGTATAATAGCTTGTTTTGAGTATTTTTATTGTTGTTTTTGAAGGTTATGGCACTTTACCCTATTTCTATGGCAATGTTGGTGATATTGTAGTAAGTCCCTTGCTGGTGAATTGCTACAAGATTCCACAGCTGGAGAACAAGGATTTGGATCTTTTGGGGTTGACTGGCGCTCAATTACTGAGTGTGGAGAACATGATTCTTTTAACAATACAGTATCTTGTCCGATTAGGTAAGCCATTTCTTATATTCATTCCAGTTTTTATTGTTTATGACTTTTTTCTTTTCTCCCTTCATCTCCAATATGTCCTACCTCCTGCTGGTAGCCAGTTTTCTGTCTATCTTGCAGTTGGAATAGAGGACTAGTCTCTATCTAGAGTCAATGCCAGTGCTATTTTGTAAATCTGCCTGAAAAGGAGGTGAATTTGAAGGGTGATATTGTTCTCTGTCCTCCCTGTGACCAAGGTCACCTTTGTGAAAATCAAATATCATTCTGCATTGCAAATATTTCATTTGCTTAAGGAATCAAACCTTCTGTTTTCGCAACCATTTCTAAGGGCTCCCAACCCTTTTTTCATTCAGAGTTTCATGACAGATGCTTCCAGATGCGTTGTCACCATTGTTTTGGGGACTGCAACATTTACATGAAAACTACCTCTGTTGTGCAAACTAAAACAAATTATTTAGTACACAACAAATTGTTGTTTTCTTGAATATATTTAATATGTGCTCTAGACAGAATTTAGGACAATTAAGTGAGTTGCAGATTTTCTAACCCTGTGTGGATAGACACTTTCCCTACACTAATGTAAAATGTAGTGACCATAAACGTAAGATATTAAAGGCATAGACAATAGAGTGGGCAAATGCTGTGTAAGCCTTCTCTCACAGCTGTGTCAGTCTTGACCTGCAGCTTCCCTTTCGTTTTAGTTGTGGGTCTCCCTTGAACAGAGACTGCCAATCACAGTGAGATGCATGGTGATTTTGTAATAGGGACACATGGCCTTTTCTACACTAGATAACTGTTTCCCCCAGCATGCATGTAACATGGCATGCATTCGCACACACTTACATTCACAGCGGTTTACAAGTGGTGATGATGCCATAATTGGGAGTAGACTTGTCTTGAGCAAATCTAGCAATTATATGGTTTGCTACTGTGCTGTCCTGTGCTGTTGCAGTACCATTATTAAGGCTACGGTTTTGTCATGGAGGTCGCGGAAGTCACAGATTCTGTGACTTCCAAAGATGTCCATGACTTCAGCCCTGGTGGCTGGAAACTGCAGGGTCCTGCCGCCTCCTGCAGTGGCAGGGAGCTGTAAAGTACCCCCGCTGCCTGATGCTGCAGGCCCCCAAACTCTCAGCTACCATGTGCAGCAAAGGTACTCCGCAGCTCCCAGCTGCTGCAGGTTGGGGGGAGGGGTACCCTGCAGCTCCCGGTCCACGGCAGTGGGGCCAGGGGACCCTGGAAGCTCCCCACTGCAGTGGTGGCAGGGGGACTCCCACAGCAGCTGCCCAGTCCCTTCCCATTTTGTCATGGACATTTTTAGTAAAAGTCACAGACAGGTCACGGGCAATAAAGAAAAATTCACTGAAACCTGTGACCTGTCTGTGACTTTTACTAAAAATATCCATGACAAAATCTTAGCCTTAACTATTATGAATGGGAAGCTCGCATAATAGCCCCAACAGCACATATAATCCTCTCACTATTGTCCAACAGTGCACCAGTCACTGCATAGGTGGCCTGTCTGCTTTCCTTCTGCTCTATACGGGCTATTAGTTTTCATTGTCCACTCACTATTTGGTTGAAGCTGTCATGGGCTTTCCCTTTTTGAGCTATATGCTTTTATGTTGATCCACTGTCCCAATACCCCTCAGGGATTAGCATCTGCAATATCTAGCACACCCTGCTAGAAAACAAACTTAATTCCAAATCTTTTTCTCCTATATGGATAAGAACTTTGGAAAATGCAGCATAATGCCTTGTGATCTCAGAAAGGACTCAGTAAATTGACTCGAGAAAATTCTCTTAGTTTTTTCATGGGAAAGGTTCTTTTATTCCCTGCCAAAACTTTACAATTCTTTGTGTATGTATTGTTAGATGAAGTTTGAGGATTTTCTGGGAGGTACCAGGTTGTTGGTTTTGGTTCTGGTGGGTTTTTTTTATTTTTTAAATCCTGCTCTACCTTTTCCCAGACTGGGAGTCTACAGCCGCTCTCTCTACCCCCATGAGACACCTGCCATATATGCTCTTTGGATCCTATGTAAGAAATTGTATCATTGCTGAGGCACCCACACTTTGGCTGCCAGGGATGCCACTTGGAACCACATCCTAGGATTGACTCTGCTTTAAAATGTGTTTTAGAAAATAACATACAATTGAAACATTAATTCCTGTCTTTTTTTTATTCCTTTAGTTATGAGAAACAAAAATTATGTAATTGGTTTATACCTATTCTTTGGAGCTTATGCAGTTTCGCTTTGTTAGCTCATGAGTTTAAAAAAAAAATCTGTCCTATAGTCATCCTCATTATCTCTGTTTTGTTAGAGTACACATGCGTATATGTACAACTCTGGCAAAACATTATGACTGCCGCCAAATAATTATCTCTGCACCTTGCATCTGAAGAAGTGGGTTTTTTACCCACGAAAGCTGATGCCCAAATAAATCTGTTAGTCTTTATGTGCCACCGGACTTCTTGTTTTTTTTAATCTCTACATGTTTTTCTCTTGATTTGGAAAACTTGTACTCAAGCACTGGTTAAAGTTCATTCATGTTACATTATGAGTTCTCTCTTATTGTTTGTGTACAGGAGGGAATAAAAAGGCAGTTGCACAGATGTTTCTCCCAATGACTTATGATATAGGGCATCGATCAGCTAGTAATTTTAACTTTACAGGCCCAATCCTGCAAACACATGCATAAGAAACTTTTCTTGACTAGTTCCATTGACTTCCAGGGAGACAAAGGACTAAAATGATGTGGAAGTTGCAGATCAAGACTGATACAACTAAGAGGGGAAGTTAAAATAGTACTTGACTTCAGTGAAACTACTCACCTGAGTAAAGATACTCAAGTGCATTAATGTTTACAAGACCACATCCTATATAGATAATAGGCCATTTTATAAGTAATAAATGATCTAACTCACCATTGGGAAATTTACAGAAAGCTGGATTAGTATTCTTTATGGACCAGGATGGTCTTCCATTGTGGTTGATTTATTTGTAAAGGTGTTTTACTGGCTATCAGAAAATCTTTTGTATTGCATTGTGAAGCCAGATGGCGCACACAATGCTTTGGGGAACAAGCCTCTTCCTGGGGCTTCTTTGCTTATCCAAAAATCTAGTAGAAAAAGAGAATCTTTCCATGGATGTTTCGAACCATCTTATAGAGCTTGATAGAAAATTCTCTCACTGCTATACAGTTCTACAGGATGCTGGAAAAAGACTATTGTTTTCCATTAAATTATGAATACTTTTAACATAATTTTCTTATAGCTCTACTGGATGCTTCTCTTTTAAGTTCTGTAGGATTTTCCCTTTCTTGATGTCAGGAATTAATGATAAGGGAAATTTTGGACCACTGGTAAAATCTTTTTTTACTGGATCCTAGAAAAGTGTCCTAACTGAGAATGTTCATTGTTTCATCTAGAGCAAATTGATTTCAAAGGAGTAAGAAGCAGAGAGGTCTGGGAAGTAGATAGAAGAATGTCACATCCAGAGACTGCCTTAGTTTTATTGGCCTTGTTATTGATACAGAACGTTTTTTGCACAGTTCTACTCCGAATCTTGATAGATTTCTGATCACACTGCCACTTCTTATTCTTACAATAATTACCCAGGATCCATGATCTGGAGCTTCACAGATTCTAAGGTCAGAAAAAACCATTGTGATCATCTAGTCTGACTTCTTCTATAGCACAGTCCATAGAACTTCCCCAGAATAATTCCCAGAGCATATCTTTTAGAGTCTACTTGATAAGTTGTTCCAAAGGTTAATTAAGAACATAAGAATGGCCATACTGCGTCAGACCAAACGTCTATCTAGCCCAGTATCCTGTCTTCTGACCGTGGCCAATGCCAGGTGCCCCAGACAGAATGAACAGAACAGGTAATTATCAAGTAATCCATCCCTGGTCACCCATTTCAAGTTTCTAGCAAACAGAGGCTAGGGACACCATCCCTGCCCATCCTGGCTAATATCCATTGATAGACCTATCTCCTCCATGAATGTATCTAATTCTTTTTTGAACCCTGTTATAGTCTTGCCTTCACAACATCCTCTGGCAAGGAGTTCCACAGATGACTGTAAGTTGTGTGAAAAAATACTATTTTTTGTTTGTTTTAAACCTGCTACCTATTCATTGCATTTGGTGACCCCTAGTTCTTGTATTATGAGAAGGAGTAAATAACACTTCCTTATTTACTTTCTCCACACCAGTCATGATTCTATAGACTTCTATCATATCCTCACTTACTCGTCTCTTTTCCAAGATAAGTCCCAGTCTTATTAATCTCTCCTCATATGGCAGCGATTCCATACCCCTAATCATTTGTGTTGCCCTTTTCTGAACCTTTTCCAATTCCAATATATCTTTTTTGAGATGGGGCAACCACATCTGCATGCAGTATTCATGATGTGGGTGTACTATGGATTTCTACAGAGGCAATACATTTTCTGTCTTATCTATCCCTTTCTTAATGATTCGCAACATTCTGTTAGCTTTTTTGACTGTCGCAGCACACTGAGTTGGTGTTTTCAGAGAACTATCCACAGTGACTCTAAGATCTCTTTCTTGAGTGGTAAGAGCTAATTTAGAACCCACCATTTTATATGTATAGTTGGGATTATGTTTTCCAATGTGCATTACTTTGCATTTATCAACATTGAATTTCATCTGCCATTTTGTTGCCCAGTTACCCAGTTTTGAAAGAGCCTTTTGTAACTCTTCACAGTCTGCCTGAGTCTTAACTGACTTGAGTAGTTTTGTATCATCTGCAGATTTTGCCACTTCACTGCTTACCCTTTTTTCCAGATCATTTATGGATATGTTGTTAAAAATTTACACCTTATTTCCGTCTGAATTTGTCTAGCTTCAACGTCCAGCCATTGAATTATGTTGTACCTGACTGTTACAAAGTTCTCCTCTAAACTTTCTCTTTGTTAAGCTAAACAGATTGAGCTCCCTGAGTCTGTCACTATAAGGTATGCTTTCTAATCCTTTAATCATTGTGGCTCTTCTCTGAACCTGCTCCAATTTGTCAACATCCTTCTTGAAGTGTAGACACCAGAACTGAACACGCTATTCCAGCAGCAGTTGCACTAGTACCAAATAAAGAAGTAAAATAACCTCTCTTGTGTTTAGTACTCCTGGTGTTTTTCATAGTCAGTAACTTGGCGGGCATGCGTTACTTGGATCAGCCCAGGGACACTGTCTTAGCATTTTTGATGTCATTAGCAAAAAGAGAGCGAGTGTCTTCTGTGGTTTTGTTTAGGTTCCGGTTCCTCTTTACTGATGCTTGGGGTGATTTATGATTCATTACCTTGGTGCAGATGGTGTAGCTGTTACTTTGGCAGGTTGCCATCTAACATTCTCTCTTAATAGCACTGGTGGGTAATTGTTTGGCATTCTTGTCATAAAATTTCTTCTGTTCCAGTAACTTTTCTATTATTACTTCAGAATAATTGCCTTTGGCTCATGAAACTTGTTAGGCATTGTCACTATGTTTTTTGCCCGATTGCCTATGAATCTCTCTGAACAGGGGACCCAAACAAAGTATTGTGAGTTGTGTGGTAATATGCTGTGGCCCTCTGGAATCCTCAGGGTTTTTTTAATCAAGTTATTTGCTCTTTATGCTGATTTTTCTCTTAGCCCATTTGACTGTGCATAGGAAGGGCTTTATATAATATGTCTGAACTGATACCGCAAAGAGTATTGCAAAACTGAGCTATTTGTGGTTGTGGGTCAGTTTCCATTGTTGATTCATTTATAGAAAAATGAAGACATTTACAGTGAGTTGTTGTTGTTGTATTGCACAGTATAGCAATATCTCATTTTTTTAAAAAAAAGAGCAGTAATCCGTGAATAAGTTGTAATCTTTCCAGACCAAAAGTGATCAGGAAACCTGTGTGGTTTCAGTGGTTCCTTTGCATTCTTTTTGCAGTATTTATTACAGATTTCACATTTGGATACCTTGTCTTTGATGGCAGCATTCATGGGTGACAAGTGTGAGGCATCTTGAGCTCTTTTATTACACCATAGAATACCCAGATGGGCACTGTGGGTTATACTTATTTACTATTTCCAACCTCATGTTTTGTGGTATTATGATACAATGCCCTTTGAACAGAATCTCATCATATGTATCAATTTAATCTCTTTAGTCCCAGTAAAGTGTGTGTGTGTGTGTGTGTGTGTGTGTTTTAAATTCTAGGAGATACCTGGCTTTTATTTGCTGGCCACCTGTTTAGAATTATTCTGTCAAGCTGTTTCATTGAATTATTTTGTGTTTCTCAGCTGTGCTTGCCAAACTTTCAGAAATTGGTAGCACCTGAATCAATTCACTTCAAACCCTTCTTCCTGCTGCTCCCTGCTTTCTTCAGTTACAGGCGCTCTTGAAAGCATGTCCACATTAAGAAACTCCTTACGAAATTTGAATTTCACAGTTAATGAAACTTTAAAAATGCATGTTATTGTTTTCTGAAGTTTAAATGGTGCTTTGCACAGTGGTTTCTGTACTGAAGGTTCCAATGTCTCATCTGTTTTTACCTTGACAATTTTCTGTGCACAAACATATTCATGAAGATGTTCACAACCAAAATCGATATCTAACATTTGTTTTTCCATCTGATCATAGTTCTGTTGAATATTGATTAGTGCTTTGGAAGCCTGTGCCACTAGATTATCACCATGAAGAAATATGGCCTAGAGCAGGGGTTCTCAAACGGGGGGTCGGAATCCCTCAGGGAGTCGTGAGGTTATTATATGGGGGGGTCATGAGCTATCAGCCTGCATTCCAAACCCTGCTTTGCATCCAGCATTTATAATAGTGTTAAATATATAAAAAAGTGTTTTTAATTTATAAGGAGGGGGTTCACTCAGAGGTTTGCTGTGTGAAAGGGGGTCACCAGTACGAAAGTTTGAGAACCACGAGCCTAGAGACCATGTGATCATACATCAGTTAATCTTTGTTAATAAACTAATATTTCCACATTGGTGTCTCCTTGACAATGTATTTAATTCTGAAAAGTTTTTCTCTTAGGGTACATCTACACTACGGGATTATTCCGATTTTACATAAACCGGTTTTATAAAACAGATTGTATAAAGTCAAGTGCATGCGGCCACACTAAGCACATGAATTCGGCGGTGTGCGTCCATGGTCCGAGGCTAGTGTCGATTTCCGGAGTGTTGCACTGTGGGTAGCTATTCCATAGCTATCCCATAGTTCCTGCAGTCTCCCCCACCCCTTAGAATTCTCGGTTGAGAGCCCAGTGGCTGATGGGGCAAAAATCATTGTCGCGGGTGGTTCTGGGTAAATGTCGTCAGTCATTCCTTCCTCCGGGAAAGCAAC
>NC_133770.1:216320479-216349715 GCF_003597395.2 Chelonoidis abingdonii
GCCAATATCGTCGATTTGTGGCCACACTAACCCTAATCTGATATGGTAATACCGATTTTACCGCTACTCCTCTCGTTGGGGAGGAGTACAGAAACCGATTTAAAGAGCCCTTTATATCGATATAAAGGGCCTCGTAGTGTGGACGGGTACAGCGTTAAATCGGTTTAACGCTGTTACAATCGGTTTAAACGCACAGTGTAGACCAAGCCTGAATCATCTAAGTGCAGTTCTGTCTTGTTCTTAAGCAGCATTCTAAGTGGAAGGCTTAACATGTGGCAAATTGGGGAGGAATTTGATAGGGTATATTAACATCACTTTGAATCTCAGTAAGGCCTCTTTGCTTTGGGGTCTTTCCATTTATAGAATTACTTCCACCTTTCTTGGGTTTGCTTGAACTCCTTTGCCCTCTGAAGTTTTTGTCCTGCCTAACTGATCTCATTCAGCCAATTTTGCTTTTGTACCTAGTTAATTTTAGGTTCTTTTCTGTGGTATGCTGCATATATTATGTAGTCTCATTATGTACTCCTGAGGGAATTCTGCATCACTACACTTGCGCAGAATTCATGTACCATGCAGATTTTTTTGCTTCCCTGCGGAAAAATGACATCTGACAGGGAAGCAAAGGAAAAGGCACAAGAGCAGTCGTGTGCTGATCCCCGCCAGTGCAGGCAGGTTTGTTTGGGCCCCCAGAGCAGCTTGTAGAGATGTAAATCACTGCCAGGGTGAGGGTGCTGGGCAGTCATGTCTTAGAGAGAGAGACATTCTGATCCTATTGCTCAGTATTGTGGCACACTTTGCATGGAGGGGAAAGGCTTTGGGGTGTTTCTGAGGAAGTAAGTGTGGGACAGGCTCTGTTCCCCTCAGAGCAGAATGTAGCAGCCTGCCTGCTTAGTGAATTATTCCTATTGTCTTTGTGAATTTCCCCAGGAATACAGAACGGGTGTGTACACGTGGTGCAGCCGGGGCTCAACCCTCTTTGGGGAGGAGGGGAGCCACGCTGGCCCACTCCACTCTGGTTGGTCCGAGAAACTAGCCCGGTGGTCCTTGCGGTGCTTGTCTGTCTGGCAGGCAAGGGACTCAGGCCCTCTGGCAGGGCTGCCGTACCAGCCGTGAGGCGCCAGGCCCTACGCCAAGGCGGACAGCAAACACAGACTCAGTAAGCTCAGGCCTGGGTCAGGACTGAGTAGTACCAGTAATAGGTTAAGGTCCAGCCCTAGGTCAGGGCGGGTAACAAATGCTGAGTCAGTAAGCTCAGGCCTTTCGTCAGGGCTGAGCGACAGTAACAGTTTTAAAGACCCAGTCCTAGGTCAGGGTGGGGCAGCAAACGCTGAGTCAGTAAGCTCAGGCCTAAAGTCAGGACTGAGCAACAGTAACAGTTTTAAAGGCCCAGCCCTAGGTCAGGGCGGGGCAGCAAACGCTGAGTCAGCACACTCGAGCCTTGAGTCAGGACTGAGCAACAATAACAGTTGTCGGCCTCCTCAGGCCAGGGAGAGGGGGAGTCTGCCACCCTGGAGTGGGGTGACAGGGGGGACGCAGGCCCTCCCACTCCGCTGCGTCCCAGCCCAGGGCCCTAACAGCGGCTGTCACTCCGCTGGTCAGTCAGTGGGGATCCTGACCGCAACACATTGACATAGGCTCCGGCAACTCCGCAGCTTGACTGGGGTCAGCTGCCCCTGGGCTGCTTCCGTACTCCCCCTCGGGACCTACCTGGGTCCTAACGTCGGCCTCTCACGGGTCCACGAGCATAGGCTCATCGCGACTGGGGCTGGGTGGTAGGTCCGGGAATTCCTCGGGATAGTCAGGCCAGGGTAGCACTGGCGGCTCCTCCGGGTAGCAGCAGGGGCGGGGAAGCCTCGTTGGCTCCTCTGGATAGCAGGCGCGGGGAAGCTCAGGCAGCTCCTCCGGGTAGCGAGCGCGGGGAGGCTCCGGCCAGTCTGGGTGGCTCCCCTGGGTCACCGGAGTCTCCCGGTCTCGAGCTCCCTGAGGTACATCTGATCTCTCTGGCTGCTGGGGCCTGACTGAGCTCTGAGGGCTGGCTTTTATAGTTCTGGGTCGCCGCCTGACCCTTTGAGGGGCGGGCTCAGAGCTCCTTAGCTCCGCCCACTCTGGCCTCCAGCGGGGCTCGACCCTCTCCAGGGAGGAGGGGAGCCACACCGGCCCACTACAGAGTGTAAAAGTTTTAAGGCTCCTTTACATTGCCAAAGTGGCGCAAAGGACAGTATGGCCTTATAAATGCTTATAGTGCTTTAGTGATTAGAACTGGTCTGAATCTTTGGACTGAGCATATGGCTACATATGTTTATTTGACTAATAACTAGAAATAAAGGGTCAAACCTAGCTCCATTATTATTAGGCAAGAGGTTTGGGGATTTCCTCCAGTGCTCCCCGCTCCTATTCTCCATCCATTGTATTGTAGTTTAAATAAATTACTGAAATAATTGAAATAGTAATTATATTGCATTATTTTGACAAATAAAATATGCAGAATATTGCAGAATTTTAAAATATTGTGTGCAGAATTTTAAATTTTTTGGTGCATAATTCCCCTAGGAGTTGTTATGGTGATCGTTCCTCCTGCCCCCCCTGCCAGTTCAGCAATTTTTTCATCAGATCATTGGGGGGGGGAGAAATAGCTCAGTGATTTGCGCAATGGCCTGCTAAACCCAGAGTTGTGAGCTCAATCTTTGAGGGGGCCACTTAGGGATCTGGGGCAAAATCAATACTTGGACCTGCTAGTGAAAGCGGGGGGCTGGACTCGATGACCTTTCAAGGTCCCTTCCTGTTCTGTGAGATAGGTATATCTCCATATATATCTTTTTAAGTTATTTTTCCCCAAACCAGCTCTTCAGAGATCTGAGATGTGATACTTTGGTACATCTGAGTAATAGAGTCAGTTCTGAAGGGAAGATATAAACATAGATCTACCAAAAGGGGGAATACAGAAGATAACTCAGTTAATGTAACTGTCCACATGCTGTATATAATACAATATTGATGTGGTGTGCACTATGTCTAACACGGCTAGCAGAGGTGGTAGAACACGGCTAGCAGAGGTGGTAGACTGGTTGTAGGCTTTTGTCATGAAAAACTGCTTCCAGATTTTTGCAATTGACACTAACAATTCCTTCCTCCACTTCTCAGAGAACCGTTCCATTTCCTTTCCTCTCCCCACCTCACCCTAAGTTTTTTTGACTTCAAATATCCATAAAGTGAAGTTGGACATTTTACATATTTTTGTTGTCTAATGGCTGCTCTTTGGTATTGAAAGTCAAAATGCTGAAATACCAAATCTGTATCTGTGAACTTATCTCCTGTGGCACTGGGGAGGAATTTTGGCACAGTATGGCTATTTCTTGTTCTACGTTTATGAATATTGTTTTGCCAGTTCTAGGATATCCTTGAGAAGTGTTCATTAGATTTATTTTAGTGAGGCAGATGTTAATAAAAGTGGGTAACTCTAGAGATTGATACTGAGGTATAAAACCTTACACCTCTAACTCAGCAGTTCAAATTCATGATCTAAATTTTGAAAGTCCAGCAAGTGAGTTCCAGCATTATATATACAGCTCTTAAGATTAGAAGTTTGAATTTTGTTACATTACATTATTGAAAAAAATCGGAATCAAATATACATAGTTATTTCCATGGTCAGGTTACTTGTGGAGATGCTGGGGAAAAAGCAGACTGCTGGACCTTCTGATATCTTTGGCAAGCTGTATGGTCATGATTAAGGTTTGAGAGTGAGCATTGAGATTTTTGATCTCTGGACTGCTGGAGCCTAGATGTATCTAGTTTAGTTTTCTGATTATTGAGGGCAAAGAAGCTCGGGAGCAGATGACATATTTGTTATCTAAAAAACAAAATTGTTTCTACAATGAAGAAATGAGAATATGCTCACACTGGTAAGTATCCATTTTAAAATGTGAAAAATGCTATGATGATGAAAGAATGTCCTAACCTAGATGAGCAAATGATTGAACTTGGTGTGACAACTTTTTGATGACAGATGATATTTTTTAATTTAGGTCCTGACCAGATACCTCTCAGGGAGGAATTTGAACAGATCATGCTGAAAGCTGTGCAGGAGTTCACACTGAGAGAGCGATCCTTGCAAATGAGTGGTCAGTGTATCTCAGTGTCACCAGGTCAACTCCCTTGGCTTGCTAGGTTAATCACCAGTGTATCTCGGGACCTGGTGCATGTGGTTGTTACCCAGAATTCTCTGGCTGAAGGCATTTCTGAAACGCTGAGATCTCTCAATGAAATGAAACATCAGCAAAGGCTACCAGATTATGTTGTTGCAATCTGTGCATCGAAGAATAGAGGAAATGAGTTCTGTGTAGTAGTCTTAGGTGAGTAACTTTATGATATGATATGGTTACATGTGCAGTTGCATTGTGCATTTTGATCAAGTGGTTCATCTTTAACCTCTTCTTAATAGTTTTTGGTCCCCTTTTACACCTGTGCAATCACATTTCTCTTTCTCCTTTTACTCTACTAGAACTTTGTGAGTAGTGTCCACAGGGACATTGGCTGGTGAGAGAAAAATAGCTGCATGCTTTCCAGCAGCTCCTCCCTGAAGCAGATTCACTAGCCTTACAGGATCTCTGCGCTTGGGATACCTGAAAACTTGCTCTTCTGTATAGTTGCCTTGGGGAATGGCCCCAAGGTGTCCCTTATGCAAAATAGCGTACATATCTTTCCCCGGTTTACATGGCAGCTATACTATTTTTACATTGTAATGCTGACCACTCAGTCCAAATGACTAGACTACAATTATTTTGCATAACAATATAAAATATAGGGCACTGTTTCTGCCAGGCTGATTTTTCCGCCACAGTTGTGTGCATATGTGTATGTGTATGCCTGAAAGAAGATTAATTTTTGACTACACTCTTCCCTTTCTTATGTAAACAAATTAGTCTTGTCCTATTTTTTGCACTTTGGTGGACAACTTCCTCTTCACATTTTACCAGACTTTTCATCCCTCTGTGGAGCAAGTCCTTATACTGTATACCTCCTTTTGCTACAGAATACCTCATGGACCAGCATGACTGTGAACACTAGCTTGCAAAGAGTGTGCTAAGATGACAGAATATATTCTCCTGTGTTCTATCAGAATAGACTTGATTGTGTTTCTTGTTGATACCCCCCGATCTCTTCTGCAAAAGACAGTAGAGACCCAATGCTGAAGATTAGTCGAGCACGTCACTTCCATAAGGCCATTATGTACTGGGGAGTTTATAATGAGAATGCACTGTTTTTAACCTCGATCTGTCCTTTCTGTTCTCTAGGTCAGTATCAGTCTAGAGCACTGGCAGAAAGCATGCTGACAACCAGTGAGTTTTTAAAGGAGATCAGTTATGAGCTCATCACAGGAAAAGTTAGTTTCTTGGCATCACATTTCAAAAACACGTCTTTAGGTGAGTGACTGTAAGGATCTGAAGTTTCTGCGGATGAATCTAATGGATGAATCTCCTGATTCTTTTGTGCATCTTCTGTTCAGGGGTTAATGTAAGGAGCAGGGAGCGAAATGCAGCTCCCCATCTGCTATTAAAAGCCAAGGAAGAGCTCCCCTTCTCTCACTGCCTTGGTGTAATGAGCATGAAGGGGTGCTCTTTCTCTCCTCCTCGGCTGGGCAATGAGAGCTCCCCATCCTGTTTCAATCTATTTTAACCACTTCATATGCTGAATCTGATTGTAGGGCATCCATAGTTGCATGGGGCTTCTGTGTGCTAATCAGTCAACATATTTGCAGGGTATCTGTTCCTTTGTGGTGATCAAATATTGCTGCAAGCTGTAAAGGAACAGCTATTGAAACATCCAACTGTGGTTTTCTTTTGAAGTTGAACTTTTTACAAGTGCCCAGTTACTAGAAAAGCTGAGGATAGTAAATGTGACATATTGGAACACGTGTTATAAAGATTTTCATTACTCATCTTTAATTCCTTCCGACATATTTTATTTTTTAAATTCTTAAATAGGTGATGATTTGGACAAATTGCTAGAGAAAATGCAGCAGCAACGAGGGGACAATGTTGTAATCCCTTTCAAAGGAGATGTTAATGAATGTGTGTCATCTCAGGAGGCAGCTGCCATGGTTTCAACACAAGACTCGGGTAATGTTTTTCTTTGCTGGATTTCATAAAATGCATGTGCGACGAAGTAGTCTGAGGACACTGTTCAGCCAGGCCAAAATTGTTAGTATCACTGACTGAATGCAAAAAGGAAAACCACAGCAATAATCTTGGCCAAGGGTCTTTCGTAATAGCTGTTTGTGCTATAGTAACGTTTCCTCTTGCTCTCTTTGACAGTTCTTAAGCTAAAATATCTTTGCTCTACGTTTGTGCTACAAACTAACTGGAACATACAGAAATTCCCATTTATAGCTGACTCTCTGGACTGATTACACCCTGTTATTCCTGAAGAGAAAGTATGGTCTAAGCTTAAAGCACAAGAGATCTGTGTTCTGTTTCTGATTGTGTCCAGACTGCTTATGTGACCTTGTACAAAAGTGTCTAAGTCAACTTAGCCATGATACACCTTAGTTTCCATGTGTGTGAAATGCTGATTATACCTACCACACAGAGGAGCTATGAGGTTTAATCAATGTTTGGAAAGTGCTTTAAATTTCTTGTATCAGAAGTGCTATAGAAGTACAAATACCACTATTATATAATTATGTTCAGTGTGATATGTAATATATAGTCAAAATGGATGAGCTGAGGATGGACTCGCTGCCTTAATGTTGAATTTAATTACCTCTTACCTTTCCAGAACATTACCATTCAACATAACATTTTATGATTTACTTTTTTTTTTTATATAATAGTATTGGCGAAATAAGTAAAACTGATTTTCTATGAGTTCTGAGATTCCTTTGGGGCCAGTATGGATAAATATGAAACCTTGATGAGGTCTTACCTTCACTAGGGAAAAAAGGTGTGTTCTTAACTCAAGCAAGCTAATAAGGTAAAATTGTAGCAAAGAGAAAGCAGTTCATAGCCTGAGCAGAGGACAGCAGTTCAAGTTAAAAAGTAGGCTGCCGTGCACACCTTTCTTTCCTAGTGAAGACAGTACCTTAAAAGTTCAGCTTGGGTTTTATTTGAAGAATGAGCGAAGTTTTGGTCCAATTCTTATTTGTGGTTACGTTCCTGTGCAGTGATTTGCCTTTTGTGAAGAGATACACCCTTACACTGGTTGTTCAGCCTGGAGTGGGAGGCGCTTAAAAGGGGGGAACTTACCGCAGAAAGAGACGGTGAACAGGAAGAAGGCTCCTCCACCCAGGGGCTGCTAGTAACAGAGAGTCTAGCTAAGGAGAAGACAGCCACAAGATGCACTAACAACAAAGCAGTATGCCCCAGAAAGAGGGGTAGAAGGTAAACCCTGTGAAAGGGCAATAAACTCTGACAGACTGAGCCCTTACCCCTGTATGTCTAGGGGCTGCCTGAGAGACTGGTCCTCGTGCCAGCCAGATCCTCTTCTCTTGCAAGGGGAAGGGAAGAAGAAGAGACAACCCCCTGCCCATTGGCAGTTGCCCTCAGAAAGCTCCCCCAAGGGCTGCCAACTGGGGGAGTAGAGAGGGTAAACAAAGGACAGTGAGACCTGTGGGGACTCAGGGAGCCCCACCATCCCCACAAATTGGGGAGAATGTGGATAAACTATGCCTGATACAAACGGTCAAAAAAAGGAGGGGAACCTTTGAGGTGTTTGAGCTCAGCTGCATCACACGCATTGGAACTGGAGCATAGTATAAGTGGGTAGCGGAGAGGCGGCGGCAGCAGCAGCAGGGTACCCAACAACAGCCGTTGCTGCAGCTGTGGACAGCCCAGTGGCAGGTTAAAGCCACCCAAAACATTATCTGCTAAGGAAACTGATGACCCAGCAGCAAGAGTTCCCAAAGGAAGTGTTACAGCAGGTAGTACCAACCCTGTGGCCACAAGGGGAGACAGGCGCTTCACACTTCCACTGAAGGGGTCCCTCCACCTGCACCAGTAAAGCTCACCAAGATGGGACTGGAGGATGACCTTAAAGCCTTTTTACTCACATTTGAGAGGGTGGCACTGGCAGCCCAGTGGCCTCTGGAACAATTGGCTCCAATCCTGGCCCCTTACTTGATGCATCCGGCACAGTCCATCTCCTGTAATCTGGATTTGGAGCGGGTGAAAGATTACAAGCAAAGGAAATCCACCATCTTGGACTATATGGATATTTCAGAAGAGACCCACCACCAGTAGTTTATGGCCAAGAGATACCTTAAGAGGGCATGATCCCGAACGGTAGCACAACGGCTGAAAGAACACTGCTGGAAGTGGCTCCACCCAGAGGAACACTAAGGGACCTAAGTAGCTGAGGCCAACGGAGGAGTTCATAAAGATTATTGCCCATGGGGGACAGGGAGTGGGTACTACAGCATCACCCAGGGATGCTATCAAAAGCAGACAGGTTAATAGAGGACTTTGTAGAAGCTGAAGGGTCATAAAGGCAGAATCACTCTAGACATCAGCAGGGCAAGGGACCTGGGAGGGGGATGAGCCAGAGCCCACAGCACTGTACCACAGGGAATCAGTCCTAAAGGGGTCCTCCCAGATGGACAGATTGCCACTTAGGCGCAAGCAGCCCTAGGGGGAAAAGGAGGCAGAGTGCAAGTACAATGCTGCCGGGGGGCTGCCGGGGGACAACTGAAGCATGGCTCACAGATGGACGTCCAGCTGGCTCCCCAGAGGCAGGCTTCCCTAAACCTAAGAAAGAGGCTGGCAACCCAGCCCATTAACATGCTAGTCTTGTGGACAGACAGGGCACATAAAGAGGAAGTGAATGCTGATGGAAAGTGACTATGCCCAAGCCTGGATGGTGGAAACCCAGGGCTGGAAAAAAAACTCCCCCAAGTTGATCATACCTGTCATGGTCCAAGGGAAGCTGATTCAAGCACTCTTGGACTCTGGCTGTAGCCAGATGGTGGTCCAGACCTCCATGATGGGAAGTGACACTACTCCTAAGAACACGATTCACCTTCAATGTGTCCATGGCTATGTCAAGTCCTACCCCAGCCACCAGCTACAGCTTATGGTGGGAGCCCATACTGCAGTCATAACCGTAACCTTAGCAGAAAAGTTGGCCTACCCTGTGATCATAGGCTGAGACTGGTGCTTTTTGGGGGTGGGGGGACAGGTCATTAGCTCTCAGGTGCAAACCAGAACAGGGGTTAAGTGGGGACACCAGCTCCCAGGAGCTTGATAAGTCTTGGAGAAGCTGACAACCCTGGGGAAGGGAAGTCCCTAGCAACACAGTTACAGACCCCCACAGGGGAGGAAGATGCAGGCCATCAGGACCTAGAAGCTCTCTTATGGGACAGGAATGTCTTGTTAGAACACAGGAGCAACACTATATTAAACTGTGCAGATGGGCAACTGACCCCCATAAATGGAGAAGTGACAGAGCCTCAGAGAGATGAACGATTCCCACACTTTGCACTCAAGAAAGGGTGCTTGTATCAAATCGAGAAGATTCAGCAAACTGGGTTGGTGAGGAACCAGCTGCTAGTACCACGCCAGTGCCTCCAGGCTGTGTGGCAGATGGCGCCTGATATCCCCTGTCAGAACACCTGGGATAAGAAAAGACATTGGCTTGCATATTAGCCCAGTTCTGTTGGCCAGGTGCACACCATGAAGTGAGAGAATACTGTTCTTCTGCCCAGAGTGTCAGCTAATCAGCACTCTTAATCCTTCTGCCCTTGATTGAGACACCCTTGGAGAGGATGGGGTGGACATGGTCAGACCTCTAGAAAAAACGGCAGCAGGGCATCTGTACGTAGTTGTGATTGTTGACTATGCAACCAGGTATCTGGAAGCTGTTCCTCTTTGCTCCCCAGAAGTGAGAGCCATAGCTCCACAGCTCTTGAAGCTCTTCTTACAGGTAGGGTTTCCCTGCAAGGGTCTAAATTCACTTTCCAACTGATTCAAGAATTATGCTCCCTTCTAAAGGTCAAGTCCTTGGAGATCTTGGTGTACCACCCACAGACCAATGGTTTAATAGAGTGGTTTAATAAGACACTGAAAGAGATGAAGTGCTTGGTCAATGGCAATCTCAAGCAGTGGGACTGACCACTCTCACTACTCTTATTTGCCATAAGGGAGGTCCCGCAAGACACTATGAGGTTCTCCCCATTTGAGTTGCAGATGGTTGCCAACCACGGTGTATCTTGGACTTGCTACAAGAACACTGGGAAGAAGACAACATGGGGGCCTTAAGTATGACCCAATATATCTTGCAGTTAAGGGTGCAACTCAGAAACTTAGGGGGAATTGCCAGGGAGAATTTGAGGAAGGCCTAGCACACCCAGGAACAACATTACAATAGGGAGGCATGACTACAGACTTTTCAGCTGGGTGACCGTGTTCTGCTATTACTGCCCACAGCTGAGTCCAAATTAATAGCCCAGTGGCAGGGTCCATTCAGAGTGGTCAGGCCGGTGAGGCCTGTAGACTGAGATCAGACTATCTGAGCGGAGGAAGGAACTCAGGGTCTACCACATGAACCTTCTCAAACCTTAGAGGGCACAGGAGGCCCAGCTGATAACTCCTATTCCAGCAGAGCCAGAATTGAGGCCCCAGGCGCCCAGTAATGAAGATCCAGCAACAGTACTGGGGGTGAAGTGCTGTCCCCTGCACAAAGGAAACAACTCTTCAACTAATCGGGGACTTTGCAGCAGTGTTCTCCAACTGTCTGTGGAGAATGTGGTTGGTCCAACATCACCCAGAGACTACCCCAGGCCAGGTAGTCCGAGAGAACCCTAGACCACTGCCACAAAATATGTGAGATTCGATCTGAGAGGAAGTACAAGTGATACTGGAGATGGGAGTGATTATAGAATCCAGAAGTGAATGGAGGAGCCCCATAGTTCTCGTTTCCAAACCAGATGGTATGGTTCAGTTCTGCATCAACTTCAGGAAAGTCAGTACCATCACAAAATTCAACACCTACCCAATGCCAAGGGTGGACGAGTTTGAATGGCTAGGACCAGCGAAGCACCTTAGCACTATCGATCTGACCAAAAGGTTACTGTCAGATCCCCTGATCCCCTTCCTTGCAAGAGAAAACTGCTTTCTCCACCCCTTTTGGGCATTTCCAATTTAAGACCACACTTTTCGGCCTCCGTGGAGCCACTGTTACCCTCCAACGACTTATGAATAAGATCCCCAACTCCCATGATCAGTGTGCGGTGGCCTACATTGATGATGATGTCGTCTACAGTCCCACCGGGGAAGATCACTTTCACATTTAAGAGTGGTGTTTAAAAGCCTGACAGGAGGCAAAAATTATGGCTAACCCGGTAAAATGTAGAGTGGCTATGAGTAAAGTAACTTATTTGGGGTACCACGTAGGATGTAGCTTGGTGAAACTGGTGGTCAGTAAGATGCAGGCCTCCAAAGCATGTCCTGTCCCCCAGACAAAGAGCCAGTCAGATGTTTTCTTGGCCTGGCAAGATGTTACTAGTGGTTTATCCCCATCTTTGCCTCAGTCACTCCCCGCCTTATGAATCTCATAAAAAGCAACAACCCTAAGAGATCCATTGGGATGAGAAGCATGAGGAAGTGTTCAGGGAACTAGAAACATGACTATGCCAGGCACACATGCTCTTCAGCCATGATTTTTCTTGGGAATTCATACTACGCACAGATGCTTCTGACATCTGCGCCGTCCTCTTGCAAGACTACAAAGGGGAAGAACACCCAGTTCTATACCTAAGTAGGAAACTATTCCCTAGGGAAAAGTCATACTCCATTATTGAAAAGGAGGCATTAGCTACAAATGGATGGTAGATGCCCACAGCTATTACCTGTTGGGTAGCCCTTTTTCCCTGATCATTGATCACACACCTCTACACTGGATCCAGACCATGAGGGATATGAATCCTCATATAATGAAGTGGTACCTTGCACTACAACCTGATCATTTCCAAGTACGACAACAGGCTGGAAAGGACCATGCTAACACAGATTTCTTTTCATGGGAGATCGGGGATGGACACAACCCACTCCTGAACTGCCTTCCTGTCTTCAGGGGTGGGGTACGTGAAGGGACACACTTTTACAGTGTATGGGGGAGACTAACAAGCTTCTCTGGGCCAGTTCCACACTGACATGCACCTGCAAGTCTTGCTCAGCCTGGAGGGGAGGATCTTAAAATGGGAGAACTTACCACAGGAAGGGGCGAACGGGAAGAAGGCCACCACACCCAGAGACTGCTGGTAACAGGTAGTCCAGCCAAGAAGGAGACAGCTGTGAGAGACACCGCTCCCAAAGCTGTCCTGACTGACGACAAAGCAATATGCCCCAGGAAGAGGGGTAGAAGGTAAACCCCACGAATAGGCAATAGATTCTGAAAGATTGAGCCCTTAGAGCTGAATCTCTAGGGGCTGCCTGAGAGACTGGTCCTCTGCCAACCAGATCCTCCTCTATTGCAAGGGGAAGGAGAGAGGAACAGCCAACCCGCTCCCCGCAGGCAGGTGCTCTCAGAGAGCTACCTGAAGGGCTGCCAATTGAGGGAGAAGAGAAGGGTAAACATTGGATGGTGGGACCTGGGCTGGTCCAGGGAGCCCCGTCTCTCCCACCCCTTTTTAAATCTCAGTATTTAGTTAATTAATTGTTTCTAACTGTTCAGAGTATATTTTTGGCTTTTGAATTGTACATTTAGGGCCAAATCCTTTCTCAGTTTTTAATCAGTCTTTACTCAGGCAGAACTCTTATTGAAGGCAGTGGTAATTTGCCTGAGTGTATAAGAACATAAGAACAGCCATACTGAGTCAGACCAATGGTCCATCTAGCCCAGTGTCCCGTCTTCCGACAGTAGCCTGTACCAGACACTTCACAGGGCAGTTATCAAGTGATCCATCCCTTCTTGTCTAATCCCAGCTTCTGGAAGTCAGAGGTTTAGGGACAACATCCCCTCGCTACAAGTTCCGCAGGTTGACTGTGTGTTGTGTGAAAAAGTACTTATGTTTGTTTTTAAGCTTGCTGCCTATTCATTTCATTGGATGACTGCTGGTTGTTGTGTTATGTGAAGGAGTAAATAACACTTCCCGATACACTTTCTCTACACTATTCATGATTTTATAGACCTCTATCGTATCCCCATTGGTAATCTCTTTTCCAATATGAACCGTCCCAGTCTTTTTAATCTGTCTTCTTAAGGAAGCTGTACCAACCCCTGATCATTTTTATTGCTCCTCTCTGTACCTTTTTCAATTAAAATATCTTTTTTGAGATGGGGTGACCAGAACTGCATGCGGTATTCAAGGTGTGGGAGTACAATGGATTTATATAGTGGCATGATATTTTTCTGTCTTATTATATATCCCTTTCCTAATGGTTGCTAATAGTCTGTTTGCTTTTTTGACTGCCACCACACATTGAACAGATTTTTTTAGAGAACTATCCATGATGACTCCAAGGTCTTTCTTGAGTGGTAACAGCTAATTTAGACCCCATAATTTTGTATGTATTGTTGGGTTTATGTTTTCCAATTGCATTACTTTGTACTGATCAACACTGAATTTCATCTGTTGTTTCTTGCCTGGACATCCAGTTTTGTGAGATCCCTTTTTTAACACTTTGCAGTCAGCTTTGGACTTAACTTTCTTAATTAATTTTGTATTGTCTGCAGATTTTGCCATCTTACTGTTTACCCCCCTTTCCAGATAATTTATGAATATGTTGAACATCACTGGTCCCAGTACAGATCATTGAGGAATCGCACTATTTATCTCTCTTCTCTTGAAAAACTGACTATTCTTGCCATTTGTTTCCTCTCTTTTAGCTGGTTACAGATCCATGAGAGAACCTTCCCTCTTATCCCATGATTGCTTAGTTTGCTTAAGAGCATTTGGTGTGGGCCCTTTTCAAAGACTTTTTCTGAAAGTCGAAGTACAGTATATCAACTGGATCAGCCTTGTCCACATGCTTGTTAACTCGCGCAAAGAATTCTAGTAGGTTGGTGAGGCTTGATTTCCCTTTACAGAAGCTGTGTTGACCCTTCCCCAACATATGTTCATCTGTATCTAATAATTCTGTTCCTTACTATAGTTTCAGCTAATTTGCCTGGTACTTAAGTTAGAATAATTGGCCTATAATTGGCCAATATTGCCTCTGGAGCCTTTTTTTAAAAATCAGCATTAAATTAGCTATCCTCCAGTCGTCTGGTAGAGAGGCTTATTTAAGTGATAGGTTGTATACCACAATTAATAGTTTTGCGATTTCATATTTGAGTTCCTTCTGAACTCTTGGGTGAACACCATCTGGTCCTGGGGACTTATTACTGTTTAGTTTATCAATTTGTTCCAGAACCTCCTCTGACACTTCAATTTGGGACAGTTCCTCAGATCTGTCGCCTAAAAAGAGTGGCTCAGGTGTGAGAATCTCCCTCCCATCCTCTGCAGTGAACAGTGATGCAAAGAATTCATTTAGTAAAGACTGACTAAAATGTGAGAGGCCAGTCTGCCCCACTTATGCATGTTGTGTAGTGCCTTACTCCACAAGTAGCTCCAGTGAAATCAATAACATGTGGGTGGCAGAATTGGCACTCAATATTTGGCCCAAAATGTCTTCAAATTGTTACTTAAAATAAAAAGATGTTAGTTGTATATTGCTTAAAATAAATGAACTATTACTATATATTATCTTTTTAAATGGTGGTTGTTTTTTTTTAAATAATTTTCTCCCAGGCACATCTTTGAGACAGGTTTTCTATCCATCAGCACTGTTTTTTGTAATAGGAAAAATGACAGAGTCATAAGTAAAATGTTACTACAAGGTTAAATTTGGTAGTAGTACATTAAGAGTTTAAATTATTCAGGACTAGTGAAAGTGTGTATAAAAGTGCATAAAATATACCCACTAACTATTTTTAAGTGTAGGACTGTACCTGTTCTTTGGCAGATGTGAACATTGACACATGCTTAGAGAAAACATTTCTCGAAATGATAAACTCCAGGCCCCAAAGTTTTCGTAGCTAACCTTGACGCAACCCCTTCCATAAGGCTTCCATGTACATCCATGGCTAAGCTGCCTTAAAATCAAGACTTCTGTTCCACCTCTTGACTGAGGGTCTTTGGTCTCTCACTCACCTTTCATTCCAGTCCATTTCCATAAACAAGTGGCCAGCCTGATGCTGCCATGGTCACACACCCGGGAAGGTAGAAACTAGAATGGTTCGACTCTTCAGGTAAGTTCTCACCAATTGGCTTGCAACCCAGTAAATGAGAATTGTTCGTGTTGTCACAGCAGAGCAATAGGTGTCATTCCATGGGGCCTGAGCACAGCAGCCTCAGCCGTGTATGGCTGCTCCACATATGTTGGCATGTTCAAGGAATTGTATGTGGCAAGAGAAGGTTAGAACTACATGCATTCCATCCCTAATGGTTGCAGTTCAGGCACTGGGGTTTCACTGAGTTGCAGCCTTGGAAAGCTTCAAAGCACTTCATGCAATGAAAAAATTGCCACTACCCTGCAGAGACCATCTTGTATGTAACCAAATTTTGATCTGAAAAGTAGATTCTGTGGTGATGTGCACCAGTTTCACCATAAATCTAAGACTTATTCTGTTGAGTGACTTTGATGTAAACCAGAGTATTTTGAAGGCTGCTGTTTAATGTAAAATAATTTAAATTTTGATGCCATTTTTTTTACTAGATTTGAATATTGATACCTTCCAAATTTATCAGCCTCAGCTTACAGTTGCCAGAAAGCTCTTGTCCCAGGTATGTGCTATAGCAGACAGTGGCAGTCAAAGCCTGGATCTGGGCCACTTCAGCAAAGTAGACTTCATCATTGTAGTCCCTCGTTCAGAGGTTCTGGTCCAGCAAACCCTTCAACGGATTCGACAATCAGGTAAAGGGATGGGGAGGAAAGCAATGTATTAAATGAAAACTGGGTATATATGTACCCTGTTACGTAGTGCTAGAGTAAACTGTTAAAAAATTTATTCTGGAGGTCCCAGCTTTGTTCCGTTATGTAGTGTCACATTTAAATTCTAAAGCGTCTACATTCACAAAATTGAACCAACTGCATTTACTGTGTAGGTGGTAAGAGGCATTGCCATATTTACCTAAAGACTGGATGAGCTATGACCTGAGGCAACATCTAGCACTTGAAATGAGAAAACAGGGTTGAACAAATGGCTTTTCATTTTGCCCCCACAACAGTATATTCATAGGAACACAGGCATTGCCATACTAAGTCAAATAGCAGTCTGTCTAGTCCTGTGTCCGGCAATTGTCAATAGCAGGTGTTTCAGAGGAAGGTACAGAAACCCCTTTGTGGATAATTAATGGAATAACCTGCCTACTGAGGTTTCTTTCTCCCCCTATCAGTTAATGGTTGGCTTATACTCTGAAGCATGAGGATTTATATCCTTTTTTAAAACTGTCATATTTAGTATAACTATGGACTCTTTATATAAATGGCTAATAATTTTTTAATCTTATTAAGCTCTTGGCCTCTGTCTTGTTACAGTGAGTTCCATGGGATAATTATGCATTCTGCTAAAAAAATTTTTTTTATCAATTTTAAACGTGTTGCCTTTCAATTAATTTGATATTCCCTTGCTCTTGCTCTCGTATAATGAAAAGGTAAAGAGGAACTTCCACTGCAACTTCTTTATACATTTTTTTTATATGCCTATCGCAGAATCATCAAAATATGTAGGACTGAAAAGGACCTTGAGGGGTCATCTAGTCCAGTTCCCCCCCTACACTGAGGCTGGATCAAGTAAACCTAGACCATCCCTGACAGGTGTTTGTCTGTCTAACCTGTTCTTAAAAACCTCCAGTGATGAGGATTTCAGAGTCTCCCTTGATAACTTATTCCAGTACTTAACCATCCATATAGTTAGAGTTTTTCCTAATATCTAACCTTAATCTCCCTTGCTACAGATTGAGCCCATTACTTCTTGTCCTATCTTCAGTGGACATGGAGAACAATTGATCACAGTCCTGTTTATAACGGCCTTTAACATATTTGAGGATTGTTTTCAAGTCATTGTCCTCCTCTCCCCGTTCCCCTAGTCTTCTTTTCTCAGGACTAAACATGACCAATTTTTTTAACCTTTCCTCACAGGTCAAGTTTTCTAAACCTTTTATCATTTTTGTTGCTATCCTCTGGACTCCTTTTTCAATATGTCCATATCTTCTTTAAAGTGTGGTGCCCCAAAACAGGACACTGAAACTGAGGCCGAGTGCTGAGTAAAGAGAGAGGTTACCTTCTGTGTCTTACATGCAACACTCCTGTTAGTACACCCCTTTGCCTTTTTTTGCCACTGCATCATATTGTGGCCTCCCATTAAATCTGTGATACATTGTAACTTCCCAGTTCCTTTTCTGCAGTGCTACAGCCTAGGAAATTATTTCACGTTTTGTAGTTGTGCATTTGATTTTCCCTTCATTAAGTGTAACTATTTGCATTTGTCTCTTTTGAATTTCATCTTCTGGATTTCAGAGCAATTCTTCAATTTATCAAGGTCATTTTGAATTCTAATCCTATCCTCCAAAGTGCTCTAGCAACCTCTTCCAGCTTGGTGTCAACTCCAGAACGTATAAGCACACTCTCCACTCCATTGTCCAAGTCATTAATGAAAATATTGACTAGTACCAGTCTCCAGGATACACCCCTCTAGATATGTCCTCCCGGTTTGACAGTGAATCATAACTACTCTGTTTTTTTTTAACTAGTTGAGAACCCACCTTATAGAATTTCATCTAGACCACTTTTCCCTAGTTTGCTTATGAGACTAGCATGTGGAACTGTGTCAAGTGTTCCTGAAATCAAGTCTTCTCGTTTATTTTCCCCATAAAAACTAGAACAGTCTCAGTCTTTTCAGTGTCTCCTGATAAAAAAAAATCCTCCCATATATCTAATGTATTTGGTTGTCCATCTCTGGATTCCTTGTATTTCTTTGATATTTTTGAGATAAGGTGACAACAACTAAACACATTATTTGAAAAGAGGGTGCCTCATTGAATTATATAATGGCATTATTATTTTCTCTTCCATACCTCAGAGAGTCTAACACTATGTTTCCTATTTTGCTGCTCCTGTGCACTGAACAGAGGTTCTCTCTCAGCTGTTCTTTATGCTAAAGTTGAATATAATAATTCCCAAGACAGCTTACAGGGATTGCAGGCAAGATGCTTCTGTACTTCCTGCCCATTGGAGTAGGCTGGAGGAATATGCCAGCAATTTTAGTTTTACCTGAGGGCAATAGAAAAGATTGACCCAATATTGGCAAGAGGCATCTATAAACTTATGAATTTTTGAAGGGGATGCCCAAGTATCTTTTACTCGGGTATCCATCTAATGGGAAGAAAGTATTAGCCAAGTACAGGGAAACTAAACTTAGTGTCACTGAGTCTGACACAACTCAATGCCATATTGAAGATTCTTACATAGATCTAAATGATTTTTTTTAGTAATGTGGAGAGTCTCTGGTCTGCTCATAAATCCATCCCCTTCTTGGAGGAGATCTAGAAGTGGAGAAATAACTTTCACTCCCCACCGTGAAAGTAAATCTATCCCACTAATGCCTTGTCTGCACTACAGAGTTTGGTTGAAAAAAGGCAGCTTTTGTTGACAGAACAGCAGAGGCGTACACATTGCTGTGGTACTTTTGCAGACAAAACTCTCTTGTTTTGCAAACAAAATGAAATCACATTGACAAGAGGCACAGATCTTTTTGTGGCCAAGTCATATTGACAAAGTGTCAGTGTAGACACCGCGCTTAGTTTTGTCACAGTAAATGGCCTCCAGGAGGTGTTTCTCAATTCCCGTTCTGACCACTCTGATCAGCAGTTCAAACTCCACTGGTCTTCTGCGAGGTAAACAAGCATCTGCCCTTCCGCCTTTAAAGGCCCAGGACTTTTTGAAATTCCACTTCCTGTTTGCTCGGCGTGGAGAACCCACATCGCATTTTCCCAGCTGACCATAGCGGCTCCACCAACACACACTCTCCCTCTTGGACCACTGTGAAGCAGTTGGATCTGCTGAGTATATGGGGAGAGGAGGCTGTCCAGTCCCAGCTTTTCTCCAGTTATAGGAACTTCAATACCTACGGGCAGATTTCCCATGGGTTTTGTGAGAAGGGCTACGAACAGGACATGATGCAGTGCCAAGCAAAGATAAAGGAGCAGAGGCAGGTGTACCAGAAGGCAAGAGAGGTGAACCGTTGCTCTGATGCTGTGGCCAGAGTTGCTGCTTCTCTCAGGAGCTGGATGCCATACTTGGCAGTGATCCATCTCCACCACTAAGGACCCTTCAAAGGGGCTGGAGGCAGCAGACAGTGGACCTAGCCCTGAGGACAAAGTTGTGGATGAGGAGGTGGAGTTGGAGTTGGAGGACATTGTGGAGCCCACGAAAGGGTTGCGTGTTGTTGTAGCGAGTCAGGAACGCTTTTCCACTCCGGAGGGATCTAGTCCATCCCAGCACTCCATCTTCGGTGAGCATAACGCAGGAAAGGAGAACCCTGGTAAGTGATCTTTTTGAGTTGATGCTGCTTGGTTATATGATGTACAGCTGTCCTTTGCTCTGTATACTGTAGAGGTGGGTGAATGGATAGAAATGTGCAAGACTAGCTGTGTGCTTCACATTCCCCTGTGCAGCTAAGCAGTGCAGCAGAACAGTGTGTTGATGCACACCGAGATTTCAGAGGAATCCTCCAGAGAAATCTTTAGAAAACTTTCTTGGAAGAACTCGGCAATCACTTGTGCAGGGACCAAAGTGGCACACAGGCGAGCAGCACAGGGACCAAGTCTGAAGCTGCAACGCATGCAGGAGATATGCACCTTTTCATCCTTGCTTACCCTCAGTGAGATATGGCTTCAATGACCCCTGTCTGTGGAAAATGGTTGTAGAATTTACAATATTGTCCCGTTGCCTTCACTGATCCCCTGAAAACATCACCTATATCCTTTGCCCCATCTTGAGCACCTGCCGCTCACCTGGGAGAAACTCACCATGTTTAGGGTGTTCACTGAGAAGTGTGCATACCAAGGGACAGTGAGAAAGTGATTAGTATGTTGAGGTGTATTTTACTATAATGATTCAATGCTGTACGTGAACTAACAATCATGCGTCTGTGTATTGCTTCTTGTGCTTCTGCAGGTGTGGCCTTCAGGGGAACCCCCTACACACTGGAGAGGTGCCTGTGCCAGATGAGAAAGCAACCAAGGCAGAGCAAGGAAGATATGTTCCGAGAGGTGATCCAAGCCTCTGAGTCAGAAAAAAAGAGAACACAAGGAGTTAAGAGAAATGGAAAGGCGGGACAGAAAGGACAGTGAGGAGCACATTATAAAGGCCCAGGAGCAAATGATAAAAGTGATGGAGGAGCAAACAGAGATGTTGAAGTCCCTAATCATGCACCAGGCAGAACAAATGCATGCTCACCCACCCCTGCATCCAAAACAGAACTGTTTCCCATGTCCTCCCCAAACTCTTCCCACACATTCCTTGCAACTTCCTGGAACATCTTGGTATCCCGTTCACTCCACCCCTTAGGACAACTTCCAAAATGATAGCTGGATTTACTCACAGCTATGACAGCCTCCCCTGCCCAAAACTGTTATCACGCTACACCAACTCTTTTATATGTGTTAATTGGTGTTTAATAAAAACAAAATCTCTGAAAGATAACTAGTCTTTATTTGTGTCCTACACATAGTGATCGCTGCTGATATTAAAACACACATGCATTTTAATAATTTGCTTACTACAAATCCCACTCAAGAATTATCACAAGTTTTAGACAAAATAAGATAACAGAAATTAATGAAGCATGGCACATTGCTTTACAGAAATACACGTTACTGAAGCTCATTATCAAAAATTTTCCTCAAAGCCTCCCTGAGTCGAATTGCCCCCCCCGTTGTGCCCTCTAATAGCCTTGGTATCTGGCTGTTCAAAATCAGCAACCAGGCGATCTGCCTCAGCACTCCACCCCTGAGGAAACTTTTCATTCCTAGCCTCGCAAAGATTAAGGAGTGTGCAGCAGGCTCCTGTGACCATGGGAATGCTTTCCTCATTAAGATTTTTTTAATCTCCCAAACGCACAATCCATAGTCATTCTGCACCTTCTCAGCCTATTGTTGAAGTGCTCCTTGCTGCTGTCCCTTTACCCACTTCTACAGTACACAGAGCAAAGGACAGCTGTACATCATATAACCAAGCAGCATCAACTCAAAAAGATTACTTACCAGGGGTCTCCTCTCCTGCATCATGCTCACTGGAGATGGAGTGCCAGAACGGGCTAGACCCTTCTGGAGTGGAAAAGAGTTCCTGACTCACTACAACACTGCACAACCCTTTTGTGGGCTCCACAAATATCCTCCAACTCCACCTCCTCGTCCACAACTTTTTCCTCAGGGTTAGGTCCACTGATGGCTGCCTCCAGCCCCTCTGAAGCCTCCTTGGTGGTGGAGGTAGGATGACCACCAAGGATGGTGTCCAGCTCCTGATAGAAGTGGAAGCTCTTGGGCACAGAACGGGAATGACGGTTTGCCTGTCTTGCCTTCTGGTACATCTGCCTCAGCCCCTTTATCTTTGCTCAGCACTGCACCATGTCCCGTTCATAGTTTTTCTCACAAAACCACAGGAAATCTGCCCATAGGTTGATATAACTTTTCCACAAAAAGCTCTCTGCCTCTCATCAAGGTGGTTTTATTTTGTCGGCAAAACCAGAGAGTTCTGTCGGCAAAAATAGCACTGTAGTGTGTACATATCTCCACTGTTCTGTCAACAAAAAGCAACATTTGTTGACAAAACTCTGTAGCGTAGACAAGGCCTTATTTGTAGATAAAGGCAAGGGAATTTTCTTTTTTTCATTTTGGAAGGTGTTCTTATTGACTTGGGCCTAGAAGAGAATGGGACAGCCTATCAGAGAGCTGAGAAATATGTAGTACGGCTAGACAATGAGATCCAAACTAAATTTGAAGTTTTTATGAGACGGGTGAAGCAGAATCCATACACCTTGTTTGTGCTGGTTCACGACAATGCCCACGTCGATTTAACGAGGTAAGTGCTTCACAGTAGCAGGGCAAAAATTTATTCTACTATATACTAATACTCAGGATTTTTAATAAATCAAAATTATGATCTCAGCCTGATGTCGCCTTGTGCCCTAGCCATTTGAAGATTCATAAACAGAAGTCATCATCTTTGTCCATCCTAGATATTTCTTAAAACTATAATTCAGATTCGATTTAAGGTGGGGTCAACTTTAGATTTTTAAATCCTTAACAAGAATGCTCCTAGGGATCCCCCTGCCATCCTTCTCCCTTTCCTCTGCATAGCCATTCTCATCCAACTTCTCATGTCTTTCCCAGTCCCATTTCTTTCCTATCTGTAACTGAGCAGAGTAGAAAAGAGACTGAATCTTCCTCCCTCGTCCCACCTTTAGCCACAAACCAATACTCTAGAACAAAGGAAAGGTCGAGTCCCTACCACTACCACTACCAAATCAGATCATCAGGGAGGAAACTGGTCTCCATTCTTCTACCTGTGCATCACTGCAGAAACAAACCACTTACAGTAATACCCAGTGGCCAGGGCAGGCTTAGGGTGCAATCCAGAGCAGTAGTCCAGTGGGCCTGGGTGGTCAGATAGCTGGCAGGTCAATTTGTATTAGAGGCAGCCTGGGGCAATGGTCAGAGTTCTTGGAGGGATCAGCAGCTGGAAAATCAAATCCATGGGGCTGGGTCAGTGGACTGGGAAGCTGAGATCAGATGAGGCAGTGAGGCAGCAGGGGAAGTGAAGCAAGGCAAGATGGTCTGGTGAGCAACCAGTTGGCACTAGTCTATTGCTCAGACAGCTGCTTCTTCCTCTGTAGAGGTCAGGTACCAATAAGAGTGCCGCCTGTCCATCCAATCAGAGGTTTGGGATGTGACTTCTTTGGGCTTGTAGGCCTTTAGTATGAAGGTTGTTGGTCGTGGGAGCCTGTTTAGGACATTGCTATGGTATAGCAGCTAAGGCTGCTATTTAAGGACCAGGTGGGGCTGGGTTCAGTACCAAGGTCCTGACATACCCAAACCTTCCCCATGTTAGTGAGCACAGTAGTTAACTGTGATCTTCCCAGTTAGTCATGTTGTTTAAGCCTGAGTATTTTTGTTTTGTTTTTATTTGAATAGCCTTACAGAAAATATAACTATTTGCCACAGAGAGATAATGAGGGTCATTTGTTTTCTCTTCCTTTAAATACAACCCTGGTACTTTAAGATGAGAATTCTTAATATCAAAACAATGACAAAGCATCATGAGCACGGAGAGTAAGTGTCAGTGTTTACTCTGAGAGTACGTCTACACTGCACGATTATTTCGAATTAGCTTAAACCGATATTACAAAACAGATCTAATAAAATCGGTTTAGTGTGTCCACAGTGGGATCCCGAAATCGATTGTTTGCGTCCATGGTCCAAAGCTACCATCGATTTCAGGAGCGGTGCACTGTGGGTAGCTGTTCCTCAGCTATCCCATAGTTCCCACTTCCGTGTTGAGAGCACAGTGCCTGATGGGGCAGAAAACACTGCCCCGGGTGGTGCTGGTACAGCTCACCCCTCCTTTGTGAAGGCAGCAGACAACCTTTGGCCTTTTTCGCGGAGTGCATTGAGCAAACGCCATAGCACAGCAATCTTTCCCTTTTTTTTTTCACGTGGTGGTGGGGGGGAATAAACTGAGGAGCTGTTCCCTGAACCACGCCAGCACTGTGTTTGAACCTACAGACATTGGGAGCTCAGCCAAGAATGCAAATAATTTCAGAGACTGCTGTGGACTGTGGGATAGCGTGGAGTCTCAGTACCCCTCCTATCCATGCGTCCATTTGAGTCTCTGGCTTCCCGTTACGCTTGTCACGCAGCGCGTGTATCCTGGAGTTTTTATTCAAACGCTTTGCATTTCGGTTCTGTAACGAGCTGGATACAACAGATTTGCTTCCCATACAGCGATCAGACCTAGTATCTCCCGTACGGTCTATGTGGAGCTCTTTTTCGATTTCAAACTGCATTGCAGCCGTGCTGATCAGAGCTCCACGCTGGGCAAGCAGGAAATGTAATTCAAAAGTTCGCGGGCTTTTCTGTTTACCTGCCGCTGCATCCGAGTTCAGATTGCTGTCCAGAGCGTCAGTGCTGCACTCTGGGATGCCGCCGAGGCAATAACGTCGATTCCGTCACATGACCCTAATCCGAGTTATCACTATCGATTTAGCGCTACTCTCTCGTTGGAGGAGTTCCGAATCAATTTAAGGAGCGTTTAACTCGATATTAATGACGACGTCGTGTGAACGAGGTACAGCGTTAAATCGTATACGGCCATTAAACCGATTTAAAGTCGCAGTGTAGACCTGGCTGAGTGACACAAAACACAGAGACTTTTCTCCATGTGAAGTCCCGTCATAACTGTCTTTTGAGAAATGAAGGCTATAAATTATACTGCCTTGCTCATGCAAGAATCATCAAAATTCTTTTGCATAAAGACAGAGAGAATTTGACCCATGAGAGCAAAATATATTCCTTTTATTCACTGCTCAAGTATCCAGTACAGTCTGTATGGTTTGGGACACATTCGGACTGAGAATTTAGTAAACAAAATACTCGTTATTTTTTCTCAAACAAATTAGTTTATATATTTTATTGTGTGCCAAATATGAAATTCTCCTATTCATTAGGTTTGTTGAGACAAGTGAGTGTTATGTCCACCTACCAGCAAGTGGAGACAGGAAATCAAACAATTTTATGCCTCAAAGTCCCTATATAGCAGGGCGGCTCCAGGCACCAGTCCAGCAAACAGTGCTTGGGCGGCCAACGGAGAGGGCGGCACATCGGCTCTTCGGCGGCGGTCCCTCATCCCTTTGGAGCGAAGTACCAGCCACCAAAGTGCCACCGAAGACTGAAGCAGCGGCGGTAGAGCTGCAGATCGCGATCATGGCCTTTTTTTTTTTTTTTCCCCCTGCTTGGAGCGGCAAAAAACCTGGAGCCAGCCCTGTATATAAGGACTGTTTCTGGTTGAGCAATCCAGTTAATTTTTGTCCCTGCTCCCCCACCTCTCCATCCCATCCCCATTCATGTTACAGCCTGGTCCAGCTGAGACACTTGACTCTTTTTAGCTTGTTTTTAATTTTTTCCTATGTTCTAAACCTTTAAATTGGCAAATTGATTTAGTTGCTTCCCACTGGGGGACTTCTTTCCATTATTTCTTGTGCAGTCTTGGGCTTCTCTATACAGAACGCCTTGCTGATGTTCCTTTTCAGCGTCTGATGACCTGGGGCTTTTAGGTCCCTGTTCATCTAGAGATGTTAACGTTACAGTTGAATCTGAAGGCGACAATAAAGCTGTTCTGTGTATTTTTATTTCCACAGTGCCATCTCAAGTTCTCTATCACATGGTGAACCCAGTCATGGACTGGCTGATAGAGTTATTAACTGCAGAGAAGTCACTGAAGCTTTCAATCTCCTGGTCCTCCAAGTCAGCTCTTTCCCCTATGCCCTGCAGACACAGCAGTCCAGAATAAGCTCTAACAATGAAGTACATTGGATACAATTTGACAGTATGGTAAGTGTGTAACTGTTATGCTAAGAGTTGTAGTATACACATTCTAGAATGTGTAACCCAGATATATAAACAGAAACCTGTGGAGAAATCTTTTTCATGCTGGAAATGGTTTACTACCTAACGTTATAGTGGAGTCCCAGCCTTTTTCTCCTTGGGGCCATTGGAGGCCAAGGTGGCACTGATATTTAGACATAGAAACACCACATTCTTAGCTTATATAGGTCTGTTATGTTGGTATTTTTCAAGTGACAGAACTATGTAATGAGTATACACTGAGCACTTACGGATGTAAATGCATTGCAGTTATTTCTCATGCAATGCAGGTACAGTGTAATTAATATATAGAAATTTGTCATTATGTACATGGGTCCAGAATAATAATAAAAGGGCATCGTGTAGTATAGGCCACCAAAATATTAGTTCTGCCAGCCTTTTTATACCTAAAATTAGTTCAGGAGGTTCAACAAATTTCAAACTCGGAGTTCACTCATCTCTGTAGTAGACCTTTATCAGGGCAAAGGAATATATGTATTTCTCAGGCCAGGTCTACGCTGCAGACCTATATTGGTATAAATACATCACTTAGGGATGTGAGAAAACCGACCTAACCCTCAGTGTAGACAGCGCTATGTCAACGGGAGAGCTTTTCCCATGAACATAGCTATCGCCTCTCAGGGAGGTGGATTGACTATGCTGACCCGTAGAAGCTTTCCTGGTGGCGTAGTAACGTCTTCGCTAAAGCACTAGAGTGGCTCATCTGCACTGGTGCAGCTGTAGCACTGTATGTCAAGGCAAGCCCTTAGTTATTAGAGCCTAATGACCACCAGTAGGCCAATGATAACATGAGTTTAAAGCAAACTGGTGTTGCCCATAACCAATCTATAGTCGTTGTACTATGACGCTACTGCTTACCATTAATGTCATCCTAATATCCTGCCCTTTTATGCAGGCAATCACCATAATGCTAGTAAGTAATGCTTATATCAGGGGGACTTCCTGACATTAGCTCTTCTGGGAGGAACTGTATCTAGAATTAAAACTAAAAACACCTTAAAGGGGGAAAAATACAAAAGACAGCAGCCCATGATTAAGCTTGTTTTGTAATAGGTAAGTCATCCCTGATCCCATAGGAACACAGGATTCTTCTTCGAGTGCTTGCTCATATCCATTCCAGTTAGGTGTGCGCGCGCTGCGTGCATGTTCGTCGGAGAAACTTTTACCCTACAACACTCGGTGGGTCGGCAGGTCGCTCCCTGGAGTGGCGCCGCTATGGCGCCTGATATATACCCCTGCCGGCCCGACCGCTCCTCAGTTCCTTCTTACCGCCCGTGTCGGTCGTTGGAACAGTGGAGCGCAGCTTAGCTGATCTCCACCTCCTTAGCGATTTGCTCGTGCTTTAGCCTTTTAGTGTACATAGTTTTTTCTCTAGTTCTTTATTAATTACTGTTAGTATAGTTGTAGTTAGTGTATATAGTTTAAGAGGATCGGGGGTTCGCCCCTTCTCCTCCCCTGGCACCGGGGCCCATGCCCGGTTCGCCGGGCTTCAAGCCCTGTTCAACCTGCCGTCGGCCGATGCCCACAGGAGACCCGCACGACTCCTGTTTAAAGTGCCTCGGCGAGGGCCATTGTCGGACAAGTGCCGTATTTGTAAGGCGTTCAAGCCCCGGACCAGAAAGGCGCGAGACTCTCGCCTAAAACAACTTTTGATGGAGGCAGCTCTAACTCCTCCATCCTCGGCACCGTCTCTGGCAGCAGGAACAAGTGCTTCGTCTGTTCCTGCACCTGCGAAGACTCCTCGGCACCTCCTGTCACCGGCCCAGTCCTCCAGCCGACGGCACTCACTCTCCCCGAGGAGTACGAAATGCAAGGCTCCCATGGTACCTTCAACCACACCGCAGTTAGAGCGCAGCTCCAGGTCGGACCGCCCGGCACCGCCAACTGCCACGGCACCGCCTGCTCCTGCACCGTTGATTCCGGCCTCTCAGGAGCCGTCGAGTCCGGTGCCGACCAGCTCCCTGGCCCATGCTGTGGTAGAGCTCGTCATACCGTCCACGCCGGAGACCTTCTCCACGGCGTGGGACCTCATCGCTCTTACAGAGCCTGAGCTGCCTCAACCCCCGGCACCGCCGGTGCGGGTCATCCAGTCGCTGGGCAAACCTGCCATGGTGCGACCATCGTCCCTGGGCACCAAGGAGCTCTGCCGATCTCGTTTGGGATCCCGTGAACGTTCCCGACTCCGGCACCGCTCACGATCCCGACGCCGCTCGCAGTCCCGGCACCGTTCTCCATCCCGGTGCCGGTCGCAGTCGCGGCACCGGACGAGGTCCCGGTCCCCGTCGTACCGTCGGCACCGCTCCAGATCCCGGCACCACCGAACCTCTTGTAGCCGATCCAGGCATGCCGATGTTCGGCACCAGTCGATCTCCCGGCACTGCGCTGGTCGTAGGTCCCGGTCCTGCTCTCCACACCGCCACGGCTCCCGGTACCGTTCGCCGGCACCGCACAGGAACAGCTACTGTGGACGCAAAGATCTGGTCCAGTCTGCTTCAGCTCCCCCGTGGCCATCCCGTCACACGTCCGCTTCCTCGTACGCGGACAGCGCCTCCTATGGGGGATCGGACACTCAAGCCCATCAGGACCAGGGGCCACCGCAGTGGTCCTTTTGGACACCCTGGGCCTATCACCAACCCCAGGGTGAACCGACGGGGCCCATCACGCTCGGGTCATTCTGAACACCGGGCACCTGAGGCCACGCTCAGTAGACCCCCCCCCCCCCCCCCGCTGATACGGAGGCAGGTGCTATGCAGGCTCCAGAACAACAGAGGTTCCAGAGGCGGAGTCCACCAGGATGGAAGCCTCTGTCCAGGACCCGCTCTCCAGGGTTGTCATCATCCTCTTCCCCGGATGAGCAGTAGCGGGCACATCCTCCCGGGCCTCCTCCTTTTACGTCTGCGGCGCACCAGGATTTTTGCGACGCGTAGCCCAAATATCAGCCTTCCCGTGGAGGAAGTCCTGAGGTGGAGACACAGCGGTCAGCATCTTCTCACGGAACGCTACCAGGAGGCCTCCCGTTCATCAGATCCATCCAGCCAGAGCTGACACCATCTGGCAATCTCCGGCGTCCATTCCACCGACAGCAGGGGGTGGAAAGAAATACATGGTGCATTCCAAAGGTACGAATACCTATATGTGCACCCCCGCCCTTGTTCGTTGGTGTACAGTGGTCAACGAGCGGAGTGCCACGGCCAACAAGCCCCGCGCAAAAGTCCAGGAGGCAAACACATGGACTTGTGGGGCCGAAAGATTTACTCTGCGTGAGGCTTCAGCTCCGGTCGGCGAACCAGCAGCCCTCTTAAGCGATACTCCTCAATACCTGGAGGCGGTCGGCAAATTCACGGAGCTGATCCACAGGACCCCTCGGAGTCACAGCCCTCCTGAGGAGGGAAAGGTGCAAGAACCTCACTGCAAGCTTGCTGGACTCAGCAGATCGGCGGCTAGAACGGTCGCCTCTGGCATAGCCATGAGGCGCATATCCTGTTACAGTATCCGGCTACCGCCTGAGCTGCAGCACATATATAGGATTGCCATTTGACGGCAAGGTCTTTTCTCGCAAAAGACAGATCCCTCTGAGGAAGTCTGAAGGAAAACCGGGTT